>NC_088397.1:73688754-73758754 GCF_034236695.1 Oncorhynchus nerka | reverse complement strand
GGTTAGAGCCAGTTTGCGCTGTTCTGTGCAAGGAGTAGTACACAGCGTTGTATGAGATCAATTTCTCACATGGAATAGCCTTCATTTCTCAGAACAAGAATAGACTGACGAGTTTCAGAAGAAAGGTCTTTGTTTCTGGCCATTTTGAGCCTGTAATCGAACTCACAAATGCTGATGCTCCAGATACTCAACTCTTCTAAAGAAGGACAGTTTTGTGCTAACACAATTGCAAAAGGGTTTTCTAATGATCAATTAGCCTTTTAAAATGATCAACTTGGATTAGCTAACAGAACATGCCATTGGAATACAAGAGTGTTGGTTTTTGATAATGGGCCTCTGTACACCTATGTAGATATTCCATTAAGATATTCCATTAAAAATCTGTTTGTGTGTGTGTGTGTGTGTGTGTGTGTGTGTGTGTGTGTGTGTGTGTGTGTGTGTGTGTGTGTGTGTGTGTGTGTGTGAACTAGAACTTCAAACGCAAATACAATTTTCTGAAATGACTACGACACAATTATACATAAAAAAGTAATAATAGGATATTAGCAGTTCTTAGGGTGCTATGCAACCATGTCAAATGAAAATAACATGATTGGAGTGTTGCCATTTGGGACTGCATCCCAAATGGCACCATTTTCCCTATTTGGAGCCCATAGGGTTCTGGTCAAAAGTAGTGTAATATGTAGGGAATATGGTGTCATTTGGAGTACAACCTGAGTGTTTGGAATTGGCACAATATAATTCCAATTAAGTGAATTCATGGTAAGCTTAAAACACCCATTACCATCATAAGGGGTAGTTTTCTTAGGACCTTTTCTTCTTAACTGTTTGACTACAGAACAGAACAAAATATATGTTTTCACATACAGTATATTGACACTGGTATGGAACTGGATTTAATAATTTATTGAGGTTAAAAAAACGCTGAATTTACCCTTTACGTAACGAACCTGTCTGACATGAGGAGCCATAACATAATTATCCTCACTTCACCTTCAATGTTAATCAATTAACTACATTCTCTATGATTGTTGGTATAAGTAACACGAATAGAGATGACTGTGACTTTAAGCTTTGCTTGCCTGGCATACCGCGGAACTCCAAACAAGACCATAGATACATGTTAAAATACAGTAATGGCTCATAGCAGTGTGTTACTCCACTTTTTCAAATGAACACAAATTGGTTCTTATAACAGAGTGAAGTGTATCCGTAAAGTAGCCTCCCATCAATGAAAAATAATGGTTGGAATTGGCACATTTTAATTAAAATAAATTGGATCGGCGTTTGAGGATAGCTTGTTACAGACTGAACCTTTCTGACATAAGAGGAGTGAAATATGTTCTCTATTGACAAGCATAGAGATGAGGGTGATTTACACCTCAGGGGCCTTATGTATCAAGCGCCTTACAGAAGGAGTGCTGATTTAGGATCAGTTTTGCATTTTAGATGGCAATTAATGTGACTATATGTACAATTCTAAGATGTACAATCTTAGAAAAAAAGGTACTACCTAGAACCTTAAAGGGTTCTTCAGCTGTCCCCATAGGATAACCCTTAGAAGAACCCTTTTTGGTTGCAAATATAACCCTTTTAGTTCCAGATAGAACCCTTTTGGGTTCCATGTAGAACCCGTTCTACAGATGGTTCTACAAGGAAACAAAAGGGGCTCTACTTGGAACCAAAAATGATTCTCCTATGGGAACAGCCAAAGAACTCTTTTGGAACACTTTTCTTAAGAGTGTAGATTGAAACTCCTCTGAGGACTTGACACATATGGCCCCTATTTGGGTGGCATACAGTGGAGTGGTCTCACAACAAGACTGCCATGCAGTCTGGCTGCCTTCCTGTCCATTCTCCAGACAGACACAATCAACCCCTTGCTTGACCGGGCCAGCTAAGGTATAATTAGGACCTGATTTCAGGTCAGGTTACAGCATCGGCTAGACAAAGAACACAGATAGGGGAGGGGGTTTTAAGCTTCCCTTAAGGTACATTGGTAACCTAACAAATAAATTCCAGGTGTTCGATAGACATCTTTTCGATAGACAGAATAATAGTGTTGTGTTATGTTACAGTGTCTTCCATTGTATCTTGAGGAAAAAGGCTGGACATTCCATGCTAGGGACAGTACAAGACATCCTCAGCATGCTCTGAGAGATACACCATGAATAGGGCACTTCCTACAATTGTTAATTCCATATTGGTCTGATTCAACATTTTGTACTGCCATGAGATTTTTTAAAAACACAAGAAAACATTAGTAACATTCAAAGAACGTTGTACAATTTTTATTTTAAAACATGTACGTCCGTTGTAGCTATGGGAACGACATCTTCAATGCACGTTCTAATGAACTCGCACACCGAATCAGCGTATTCGTCAATATTGTTATCTGACGCAATACGAAACATGTCCAAGTCCACGTGATGGAAGCAGTCTTGGAGTGTGGAGTCAGCTTGGTCGGACCAGCGTTGGACAGACCTCAGCGTGGGAGCCTCTTGTTTAAGTATCTGTCTGTAGGCAGGGATCAACAAAATGGAGTCTTGGTCAGCTTTTCCGAAAGGGGGGCGGGGCAGGGCCTTATATGTGTCGCGGAAGTTAGAGTAACAATGATCCAAGGTTTTACCACCCCTGGTTGCGCAATCGATATGCTGATAAAATTTAGGGAGTCTTGTTTTCAGATTAGCTTTGTTAAAATCCCCAGCTACAATGAATGCAGCCTCCGGATAAATGGTTTCCAGTTTGCAAAGAGTTAAATAAAGTTTGTTCAGAGCCATCGATGTGTCTGCTTGGGGGTATATACGGCTGTGATTATAATCGAAGAGAATTCTCTTGGTAGATAATGCGGTCTACATTTGATTGTGAGGAATTCTAAATCAGGTGAACAGAAGGATTTGAGTTCATGTATGTTTCTTTCATCACACCATGTCTCGTTAGTCATGAGGCATACGCCCCTCATTGCATTCTCTATCCATGGAATTAGTTCACTGTGCCACCAAGATGAAGCTAGCATGCCATGTTTCTTTAACTCGAAGCTGTTCATATTAGTCTTTTCAAACATATCCTATTTCAAAGGAAACAAGCACTCATTAAGATCAGGTATCACACTTAATCTTTAAGCCGATGTTTAACATATTTCTGTATTTTGAATTTGGCGCTCTGCAATTTTACCGGATGTTGTCGAGGTAGGTCGCTAGCAGAACGCCTATCCCTAAAAAGTTTTAAAGTAGTTAACTTTGGCCTTCCGGATAGCCTGAATGCACTTATTTCTCATTTGCCTGAACGAGAGCCAGTCAGCCTGAGTATGCATGTGCCGAGCCTTTCATCATATGGAATTCTTGAGGTGGAGTAACTCTGCAAGATCACGGTCAAACCAGGGGATGAACCTGTTTTTAATTCTCATTTTCTTTATGGGGGAGTGTTTGTTAACAATACCACTAAAAATATCAAAAAAGAAGGTCCAAGTGTCTTCGACAGAGGGGATCAAGCTGATTATATACCAATTTACAGAGGCCAGGTCATGAAGGAAGAATTGCTCATTAAATTTTTTTAGCAAGCATCTATGAAAAATCAGGACAGGCTGTTTCACTGAGCATGAACACAGTCTGTAAAACAGTGCTCACTAAGGTCAATAAAGAAAACACCAGACTGAAACCTAATCAGGATTATTTGTGAGGATAACATTAAAGTGAGTAGCCTTTTCTGGGTGTTTGAAGTCATACCTTGTGGGATTGGTAATAATCTGAGAAAGATTTAGGGAGTCCCATTGCTTTAGGACTTGGTCAGGTGGTTTAAGCATGTCCCAGGTCAGGTCACCTCGCAGGACTTAGTGTAGGGGGCCAGGAGAGAGCTACGGGCAGGTAGGGTACAGGCCGGTGCTGATCATGGACTATAACACCCAGCAACAGTCAACAAAGAGCTATTTGAAAGTGTAATGCTTAAGATCAGCAAATCAAATTGTATGGAGACAGACTTGGTGGAGACAACTGAACACTGAAGGTGTTTCTTGGTAAAGATTGCCATTCCAACACCTTTGGAAGATCTGTCTTGCCGAAAAATGTTAGAACCAGAAAGGTTAACATCAGTGTTCAAAACACTCTTTCTTAACCACGTCTCAGTAATGTCCAATACATCTGGATTGGAGCTGTGAACCCACATCTTTAATTGATCCATTTTAGGTAATAAGCTTCTAGTGTTAACGTGCAGAAAACCCAGGCTTTTACGAGAGCAGAAGTCAGTGAAACAGATATCAGTGCACAAGTCAGAATTGGGGCTAGCAACAGTAGATGGTCCTGGGTGTACATGCACATTTCCAGATATCATCAGCAGTAATACGATCAGGGCACGGCATAGGACAGGGAGAGCTCTGCAGTGTTGATTTTTTATGATATTTGAATGTGCATCAGATGGCAACAAGATATTGTACAGCAAATTCATCAGGTTACATGAATAGAAAGCCTTTGAGAGGTGGTTAGAATAGGATGGGAGGCCAAGAGTCCGTTTAACCAATAGAGAGTCAGAGTCCCAAGTATGGGAACAAACATAGTCTGTCCCATGTTTGGATAACAAATTCATAGTCAACAAAGCACACAGGAGTCATGAGACAAAAAGCATAAAGAACAAGAAAAGAATATAACAACATTGGGCTATCCATTGTAAGTTCAAAGAGTCACTCGCCCCAACAAGATGACTTGAGAGAGAAGCTCTCTGTTAGTCCAGTAGGCTATAAAAGTACGAGATAAAATAAAGAAATTGTAGGCCTATACTAGTTCATTAAAGCATTTCTGAGAAAGCTCACATAATAAGCTTCACAAGTTAATTAGCCTACCTAAAATTCCAATCAGTCCAAAGTCTGCAGTGGGTGTTTGTAAGTGTGTGTGTGCTGGAGGCGAGCGAAAGCTCGGGAGAACTGGGATGTGGCGGGGGTACCTGTACCAGACAGGGGTAGACAGGCCAGGGCAGACAGTGAACAGATCGCCGGGTGGAATCCAAGCAGCAGTACAGCAGGCAACAACGGGAGTAGATATCACACTCACTTGGGAGAAGTTTTTTTCGGGAGGCAGATTCCTTGTAGAAAATCCCAGCTAGCTAGCTAACATAGCTAGCAAGTCTATGTCCACCATTTTGTTTTTACAGATACACTACATGGAATAGCAGATAGTCCTATGTTATACCGAAATGTTTTAAGAAGGTCATACCAAGGATCATTTAGCTATTTAATTTTGAATTTAAGTCTTGAAAAATAAAACAAATATATAATTTATTTGCTGAAATTTTGGGAGGGACTCTCTGCTATTAGCCAATACAAACGCATTGAATAACAGATTAAAACGGAACAACAGATAATCACCCCTAAAATAGTGTCTGTCCTATATCTTAAAGACATAATAAAGATCAGGAAACATTTGTTATTTTTTGTTACAACCCCTTATTTTTGGCACTAAACAGTCTCCTTATATACTTCCATTCATTTTTCCAACTGGTACCTGGGGACCTTCAGACCGATATGTTCATGAGAGTCTCGCCTTTGCACAGAGGGGTCATATTCCTGTATAGCCAAAAATGTTTGGATGCTACAGACGATGTTGTGACAAGACCGATTTTCAGGATGTCTCATGGTCAGACAAACATCACTCTAGCTCTGTCACCTTTCAACGCAGATGCGGAACTTCAATATAGGCACATTCGGTGCAATGGAAAGATATCTCTAGCTCAGTCCCGATTTTAGCATGTTAATCTTGGTGGGGTAAAAATGTTAAATGTGGGATGCATGCCAGCAAAGACACTACACAACACAACACTAAACAATACATGAATTGCACTATACCACTGCTACACCTGGCTATCAGGAGCCTTGTCTGGCAGCTGAAAAGTTCATTCAGCCTTTAAAAAAACATAGCTGATATGGATGACTTGCTTAACAAAGTGGTTTCTACTGACAATTGAGACGTACAAACTATGGCATAAGGGGACTACGAGCAGAGAAGAGGCAATCCGTAATTTCGATTAAGACATTATGAGCGAACTAGGACGGATGTAGTCAATATAACTATTTGTTCAGCCCGTTTGAAATGTACAGCATCAGAATTCAGAACATGGGCCATTCTTACAGTGTTCTCCCTGTACACCAAGTCAGAACCGCAGGATAAATACAGGGGGCATATAAGCAGACAATGAAAGGTCTTACAATATTCGATGATTACATTTCTCAAAAACAGGTTATAGGCTACATGTGCACAACCAAGTCAGAACAGTAGGGGAAATTAAGAGGTGAAAATAGACCAAATTATTAGGGTGAGGCACATGGGCTACTAACAGCTTACTTCACAACATACACTTAGTATTACTTTCTTAGCTAGAGTATACATATCTCCCTGGCATATTACATAATTTATGCAGCAGCATACAAGACATTTTTGGACTCACCACTCATTGTTAAATTTGCGATTTCAACTTGTTGTGTAATGTTTATGTCTAATGTCCGATGAGCAAAGCTATGTTTTATCTATAATTTCTCATCATTATTTCTCTTCATATGACAAGGATTAAAAAGGATTTGCCAGTAGATTGTCGATTTGATTAATGATGATGACTGCAAGTATGATGTTGACATGATCAGTCCAATCAAAGCTACTATAGATATAACGTGATTTGACATCATTTTATCTATGGCCAATGACCTTGAGCCTTCTTGGATGGGCACTTCTAATGTAACTCTATGGCAGCACCCAAAGGGCTTGAATTTTCGAAGTCTATCCTTAGACTTGGCAGTGATGTAGTGTCCCCATGAGTGACAGAACACTGAGCCAATCACGGTGCAACGCTCCATATTTTCTGCTGGTTTGCCCCACCACCACAGAAAGCACTGAGCTAGGCTGAAGCACCTGCATATTGGAGCTGCCTTACTCAAGAAAACAAAAAAGAGACCATGTTTATTAACTTAATGATATACATATATATATATATATATATTTTTTTTTTTACATTGTTTGCAAACTGATATGTGACATGTATTAATGCCAAGATAACGTCCAAAACAATTTAATTTTATGTTATTCTAAAAATGTGGGGCTCCACTTGTACCTTTCATGCGTAAACTATTGATAACACATTTCATTTTTTTCTTTCTGTCAAAACAAACAATAAATGCCCTGTATTAATTATAGGTTGGAAAACGATATAATGTTGCTTGCATAGCCATCTAGTGACGGCTGTGAGTTTCTTAGCCACGTCTTAGTTGGGACAGAAGTGGTACCAATAAGAATGCCGGACACATTGCGCATGGGCAGAGGGAGGGTCCCAAGCTTGCACAACTCAGTATGCTGTGCTTAAAGCACCGCATTATACCTCATACATGCTACAAAGACATCAAGGGATGTGGATAGCAAAAGCCCATCTAGAAAAAGATCTGTGCGCACTAGTTGCTGTGCATCACGTTGGAAAGGCTGTCTTTATAATATGGTAAGTAAATTAATATTAATGATCTTATCTTAATGTTATAATTTTTATCATGATTAGTAAGTATGATTAAAATGATTATTAGTAAGATTGTGGTGATTATTATAATTAGTATATTATTAGTAGCCTATTAATATGGTTGATATTGATTGATTGCTGAATTGACTGGTCTAGTAATTGCACATATCATACATGTATTTATTCATTTATCCATGTTTGATCTTTTTGCCACTGACTTGTAAAATGTAGGCTTCTTTTTATTTGCATTTACCTAGAACATATCTCCCAGAGTCTACGCCTAATTGGGACACCTTACTATTGGATTTGACTTTGCCTTTGATAAGCCTACCGTCCAAGAGACAAACATGTAAACACAACAAAACATCTTAATAAACTTTGCAATAATGGGAAATAATAAACAAATGAACAAGGAACAGATGAGGAGCCAATCAGTCACTTCACCGATGTCTGGTACTGGATAATAAGCAGTGTTTTTAGGCTCCAGGTGAAACACACTATGCAAACAGAGCGACGGATCATCGTATAGTTCCAACATTTTCGTTTCACAAAAGTACACAGAACTACGTAGAAAACGGAGTTGTGTAAGGAGGCGAGTTTACGCATGAATGATGGAGGACCTTCTGCGAGACCAAGACTTGTGGGCAATTATAAATGATTCATGGACCAACTCGAGTCGCGGTGGTAACGAGACCAGTACTGGGAACCAGTCCATCGTGAACCCCTTGAAGCGGAACGAGGAGGTGGCCAAAGTGGAGGTGACCGTTCTTGTCCTAGTTCTGCTGCTCGCGTTGGTCGGTAACATTTGCGTCCTTTTGGCTATCCATACGAGCAAGCACAGCCACTCTCGGATGTATTACTTCATGAAACACCTCAGTATTGCGGACTTGGTGGTGGCAATCTTTCAGGTCCTCCCGCAGCTTATATGGGACATTACATTCCGCTTCTACGGGCCGGACTTACTGTGCAGGCTGGTGAAGTACCTACAGGTTGTCGGGATGTTCGGGTCGACCTACATGCTTGTTCTAATGTCCATAGACAGGTGCTTGGCGATATGTCAGCCGCTTCGCTCTCTGCACAAGAGGAAGGACCGTTTTTATGTGATTGCCTCTTGGATGCTTAGTCTGATTTTCAGTACCCCTCAAGTGTATATATTTTCGTTGAGGGAGGTGGGCAACGGAGTTTATGACTGTTGGGGAGACTTCGTGCAACCCTGGGGCGCCAAGGCGTACATTACATGGATTAGTCTTACAATCTACATAATTCCAGTGGCTATCCTAAGTCTTTGCTATGGCTTGATAAGTTTTAAAATATGGCAAAACTTTAAAATGAAAACCAGACGGGATCAGTGTATGTCTCTGACGCCGCGGGAGTACAAAGGCGCAGCGCTCTCTCGAGTGAGCAGCGTGAAGCTCATATCAAAAGCGAAGATCCGAACTGTCAAAATGACTTTTGTCATAGTCCTAGCTTATATTGTTTGCTGGACTCCTTTTTTCTTCGTACAAATGTGGTCGGCATGGGATCCTGCTGCACCCAGAGAAGGTAATTGTAAAGAGCTTTATGCATGAATTACACAGTGCTTTGTGCATGGATGGGTTTATCAGGAGCACGTATAAACATAGCAATACTGCATAATGTAGATCAATTGTTGGCTCCATAAGCAGGGTTGTGCTGCTGGATCGCAGGAGAGCGGCGCTCCCTCACCTTTTTCAATTTGAGGTATACACAGAGCTGGTAAAACTATTTCTGGACAATTAATTCTGATTAATTACCACAAGAATGTCATGAAAAATAATAGAATGACAAACTACATGTAAATGTAAATGTAAATGTAATGTAAATGTACGTGGCGGTCTAGAGGTAGGTAAATTGTGGTTTCTTCCCTGTCTTCTCTCTGGCAGTGGCAAGAATTATGAATAACTATTGGATATATCTATGCATTGCAGAGGCCCGTCAAAAAAAATCAAAATTCACCGTGTGTCTGCCTTGATTTTCAAAAAACTCCACGGACCACATCTTGCGTAGTGAACCCAGCACATTATGTGACCACTTGGTTACACGACACCGTTCTGCCGAGGACACCCAAACCAGAAAGGCTACCGCAAAGCCTAAGGAGCCTGACCCTCTCTGGGAGTTGCTGTAGCCCTGCTTGGCACATTTAGCCTATTGGCTATTGGTTGAGACCCAGGCCCGTTCGGGTTAAACGGGTTAAATGTGTCCAAAACACCACTAATATTTCTTACATCTCCTAGATATAGGACAGACACTTCAAAAACGTATTCCTTATGATTTCTTTTTTTACTATCTTTTTTTACCATTTACTGCATAAATGTGTTATTCAATGTGTTTCCATGGGCTATAGCAGTAAAGGCCAAGTAAAGGTTTTTGTTATACCTAAAGGGGTCCTAAATTTCAAAATCAAACAGCTAAATCATGATGGAGGCCACTGGGTGCTCTCGAGCGGCTAGATGTTCTTTACCATTCGGCCATCAGATTTGCCACCAATGCTCCTTATAGGACATATCACTGCACTCTATACTCCTCTGTAAACTGGTCATCTCTGTATACCCGTCGCAAGACCCACTGGTTGACACTTATTTATAAATCCCTCCCACGGCCTCACTCCCCCCTATCTGAGGTAACTACTGCTGCCCTCATCCTCCACATACAACACCTGTTCTGCCAGTCACATTCCTTTATAGGTCCCCAAAGCACACACATCCCTGGGTCACTCCTCTTTTCAGTTCGCTGCAGCTAGTGACTGGAACGAGCTGCAACAAACACTTACACTGAACAGTTTTATCTCAATCTCTTCATTCAAAGACTCAATCATTGACACTCTTACTGACAGTTGTGGCTGCTTTGTGTGATGTATTGTTGTCTCTACCTTCTTGCCCTTTGTGCTGTTGTCTGTGTCCAATAATGTTTGTACCATGTTTGGTGCTGCTGCCATGTTGTGTTGCTACCATGCTGTGTTGTCATGTTGCTTCCTTGCTATGTTGTTGTCTTAGGTCTCTCTTTATGTAGTGTTTTCTCTCTTGTTGTGATGTGTGTTTTGTCCTATATTTATATTGTATTTGTTTTTATTTTCATCCCAGGCCACAGTTCTCATGCTCCAAAACTCAACAGAGCACACCAGGATATATATATATTTTTAACACCATCTGCTATAATTAGCTCACAAAACAGTAATTCAAGAAAATCAAAATGCATAGGTTATTCCCATGATGCAGTTTCATCAGTAAAACATGAAGAATTCACAATTGACAGTGATGATTACAATTAGGTGTGCCTAAATTGGGGTTTGAGGGTATTAAACATTGAAAAATGTCTTGACACAATCATGTGTGGTCTTAGCCAGATGTTGCAACTGTAGAGTGCATATTATTCATATTCTATATAATAATAGGCTATACAAAAACTATATATCTGTCGGTACAAACTTTGAGTGAGGAAATTATAATGTTTTAGACTTTATTTTGCGCTTCCACGCCTAAGAAAATAGCACCACGCCACTGTCCATCAGCCTGGTCTCATAGAGTAACATAGTATATATCAATCTGGGACACTCAAATTAGTGTGATATGTTACATTTGGTATGGTTACATAAGACAGAAGTTTTACAGTAGACTTAAACAAATCTACTTTGAAACAAAAGTATACACCTCACACACATGGTTATGGGAATAAAAAAATGAATGTTTATTAAATATAAAATTATGAAATATATTAATAACATTCCACCCAAGAGGCCACTAGAGGGAAATTTGGTCATTTGACTGCAGGAACTATGGCAACAACGAAAGTATGGTGATTGGGCGGGTGTATAAGGCAAACATCTAGCAACCCAAAGGTTGCGTATTTGATTCTGATCACGGACAACTTTAGCATTTGCTACTTTGAAACTACTTAGCATGTTAGCTGGGCCATTCAAGTATCTAGGGAAGGGTACCAAAAACATTTCTGCATCATTGAAGGTCCCCAAGAACACAGTGGCCTCCATCATTCTAAAATGGAAGAAGTTTGGAACCACCAAAACTCTTCCTAGAGCTGGCTACCCGGCCAAATGGATCAATTGGGGGAGAAGGCCATTGTCAAGGAGGTGACCAAGAACCCGATGGTCACACTGACAGAGCTCCAGAGTTCCTATGTGGTGATGGGAGAACCTTTCAGAAGGACAACCATCTCTGCAGCACTCCACCAATCAGGACTTTTTGGTAGAGCGGCCAGACGGAAGCCACTCTTCAGTAAAAGGCACAACAGCCCACTTGGAGTTTGCCAAAAGTCATCTAAAGGACTCTCAGACCATGAGAAACAAGATACTCTGGTCTGATGAAACCAGGATTGAACTCTTCTCACGTCTGGAGGAAACCTGGCACCATCCCTTTGTTGAAGCATGGTGGTGGCAGCATCATGCTGTGTGGATGTTTTTCAGTGGCAGGGACTATGAGACTAGTCAGGATCGAGGGAAAGATGAACGGAACAAAGTACAGAGCGATCCTTGATGAAAACCTGCTCCAGAGCACTCAGGATCTCAGACTGGGGCAAAGGTTCACCTTCCAAACCTTAAGCACACCTCCAAGACAACGCAGGAGTGGGTTCAGGACAAGCATCTGAATGTTCTTGAATGGCCCAACCAGAGCCCAGACTTGAACCCAATCTAACCTTTAAGTTTGCAGTGACACATCCATAACCCGAGCGGAAACCAGATTGCATACCAGAGAGAATACTATAGACATCAAAAAAGCCAGTCAGTTGATTATTGACACGTTTTTCCAACAGTTTTGATAAACAGGGCAAAATAGAAATAGGCATATAACTGTCACGGCTGGCTGAAGGACTGGACCAAGGTGCAGCATGGTAAGTGTACATTTTCTCTTTATTAAAAAACTTCCCACAAATCAGGAGGGGAAAAAGGGTACCTAAGTATGGTTCTCAATCAGAGACAACGATAGACAGCTGCCTCTGATTGAGAACCACAACCGGCCAAACACATAGAAATCGAAAATCATAGAACATAGACTGCCCACTCAAATCACACCCTGACCAAAACAAAATAGAGACATCAAACGCTCTCTGCGGTCAGGGCGTGACAATAACAGTTAGGATCGGCTTGATCTCCCCTTTAAAAAAATGACGAACCGTGGCTGCCATCCAAGCAATGGGAACCTCCCCAGAGAGAAGAGCCAGTTATGCATTAGGGGCGCTATTAAAATTTTGGGATGAAAAACGTTCCCGTTTTAAACAAGATATTTCGTCACGAAAAGATGCTCGACTATGCATATAATTGACAGCTTTGGAAAGAAAACACTCTGACGTTTCCAAAACTGCAAAGATATTGTCTGTGAGTGCCACAGAACTGTTGTTACCGGCGAAACCCAGATAAAAATCCAACCAGGTAGTGCCGCATTTTTTAAAACCGCCTCATGCCAATGACTCCTTAAATGGCTGTGAATGAGCTAGGAATGAGCTTAGGTTTTCCACGTTTTCCCCAAGGTGTCTACATCATTGTGACGTCTTTTCAGGCATTTCCATTGAAGAATGGCTGTAAGGGACCATATATAGCATGTGGTCACATGGTGTCTCCCGCAGAAAATCTCACGTAAAATACTGAGGTAGCCATTTTTCCAATCGCTTCTTATGAGAAACCAATTGCCTCGACGGATATATTATCGAATATATATGTTAAAAACACCTTGAGGATGGATCCTAAACAACGTTTGCCGTGTTTCTGTCGATATTATGGAGCAAATTTTGCAAAAAGTTTGGCGTTATAGTTGCAGCATTTTGCGGTCGATTTCTCAGCCAATGATGATGAAGAAACAGGAGCTATTTCATCTACAAAAATAATATTTTGGGGAAAAAAGGAACATTTGCTATCTAACTGAGAGTCTCCTGAGTGAAAGCATCTGAAGTTCTTCAAAGGTAAATGATTTAATTTGGTTGCTTTTCTTATTTTCGTGAAAATGTTGCCTGCTGTCAGCAGCGCCTAGCATAGCATTATGCCATGATAAACTTACACAAATGCTTGTCTAGCGTTGGCTGTAACGCATATTTTGAAAATCTGAGATGACAGTGTTGTTAACAAAAGGCTAAGCTTGTGTTTGAATATATTTATTTCATTTCATTTGCGATTTTTTGCGTATTTATGTCCGCTGCGTTATGCTAATGAATTTTAGGCTACGATTACGCTCCCGGATACGGGTTTGCTCGTCTCAAGAGGTTAAAAAGGTTGGAGATAGGCTTGGCGATTACAGTGACAGCAACCTTAAAGAAGAAAGGTTATAAACCATCTGACCCATATCTTTTTTGGGGGTCAAGGTTAAGGAGCCCCTTTAGACTCAGTGACAGCCTGCAGGGAGAAACTTTGTAGAGGGGCAGGGGGAAAAGAGGGAGGAGCATCAGGGCTAGTGGCATTAGAAGGGGTGGGAGATAAACATTTGGACAGGCAAGGAGGCATGTCTGAGTCAAATAGAAATCCTGACTTAATGAAGTGGTGATTAAAAAGCTCAAGCATGTGCTTCTTGTCAGTAACAACCACATCATCAACTTCAAGAGACATGGGCAGCTGTGAGGGGGTTTATTCTCCAGGTCTTTAACCGTTTTCCAGAACTTCTTGGGGTTAGACCCACAGAGAGAGAACTGCTCCTTAAACTAACTAACTTTGGCCTTCCGGATAGCCTGAGTGCACGTATTTCTCATTTGCCTGAATGAGAGCCAGTCACCTGAGTATGCGTGTGCCGAGCCTTTCGCCAAATGCAATTCTTGAGGTGTAGTAACTCTGCAAGATCATGGTCAAACCAGGGGCTGAACCTGTTTTTAATTCTCATTTTCTTTATGGGGGCATGTTTGTTAACAATATCACTGAAAATATATTTTAAAAAGGTCCAAGCACCTTCAACAGAATGGATCAAGCTGATTCTATACCAATTTACAGAGGCCAGGTCATGAAGGAAGGCTTATGATTTAAAGTTATTTAGCAAGCGTCTATGACACATCAGGAGAGGTCGTTTCACTGAGCAGCCACTACGAACACAGGAAGTTAAACGGTGATCACTAAGGTCATTACAGAAAACATCAGACTGATACCTATCAGTATTATTTGTGAGTAGAACATTGATGTGAGTAGCCTTTTCTGGGTGTTTGGAGTCATATCTTGTGGATTTGGTAATAATCTGAGAAAGATTTAGTAAATCCCATAGCTTTAGGACTTGGTCAGGTGGTTTAAGCATGTCCCCGCTTAGGTCATCTATAGCAGGACGGATTCAGACAGTGTAAGGGGCCAGTTGAGTACTAACTGGACAGTTCTCTAAGTGTGATAGGACCAGGAATTGAATCATCGGATTCAGTGTGCTAGATGTTACATACTCTGACGCCTTGTAGTTTTTTTTTTCATTCACAAATGAGTCCTGATTGAACCCTCTGTAGGACCTTCGGTAGATTACTTTAGGGCCAGACTTTGGTATTTTAATTTTCCTAGTGAGTGCAATCAAGTTATGATCACTACAACCTAGTGCCACTGATACAGCTTTAGAACAATGTTCAGCCATGTTAGTAAAAATGTGATCGATTCAAGTTGGCGATGTGATACCGGACCTATTAGTGAACGTTCTGGTTGGTAATGTCACGACTTCCACCGAAGGTGGTTCCTCTCCCTGTTCCGGTGGCGCTCGGCGGTCGTCATCGCCGGTCTACTAGCTGCCACTGATCCTTTTTCCTTTTCTTGTGGTTATGTTTGTTTTATGTTTGACCTGGTTTCATTTTGGTTAATTAGGGGGGTGTTTAATCTCACCTTTTCCTTTGGGTTTTTGTGCGGGATTGTTTTCATTTGACTGTCAGTGAGTTTTGGTTTGCATTTTCTTTAGTTCATTTTTAACAGGTGGTTTTTCCCTGGACTGTGTCTGAGTAGGGTTTTGTGGCTACTGTTGTAGTACTGTGTCCTGTTATTTTGTACTTGTTTAAATAAACACCCTTTTCCTTCAGAACTTGTTTCTCCTGCGCCTGACTCCACACCCACGTCTCCCTGGGGAGATCTGACAGGTAATGCCATAACTTGCGTCAGGTTATATACATTGGCAACATAAATACGTTTCTTTCTCAAGGGAAAGTTGGTGTTACAAAACAAAATCTATATTCATAGCTCCCTGTCTATTGCTCCTCCTAACTCCTAGGGAGGGAGGGTGAACAATCAGTTTGTCAATCCTCAAGTATGCCATGTCACCTTGTTCTCTTGCAGCCTTCATGGCTGGTATTAGTTAGTTTCTTCTTTGACAGACTGCATAGAGAAATCCTCATTTAAGGCATTTGGCTTTTTCAAGGACTGCAATCCTTGAACCTGAGGAATCTCACTAAAATTGGCCTGGGTCTGGTTCTATTGGCATCACCAGTTCCCCCTGGTTTTCCCATACCAATGAGCATGTTCCAGATCAATCTGTTGATCCAATTGTAGCTCTTCAGAAAACAGCTTTCGAACTATGATATTTATGTGTCTGTAACTTTCTCACTCATCATTATTCACAAAGATTGTCAAATAATATTGGTATTTTAAATTGTTCCTATTCTGACCATTCATGTGATATGCTATAGGCCGAGTGTCAAGGCTCAGGAGTAGACCCAAGTGCAGACAGCTTTGAAATAACAAAAGTTTATTACTAAAACAGGGGGGCAGGCAAACAACAGATCACGGGCAGGCAGAGGTCAGTAGTCCAGAGCAGAGTCCAAAAGGTACAGAACGGCAAGCAGGCTCAGGGTCAGGGCATTTAGAGGTCAGTAATCCAGGGTGGTATGGCAAGGTACAGAACGGCAGGCAGGCTCAGGGTCAGGGCAGGCAGAATGGTCAAAACCGGAAAAGCTAGAAAACAGGAACTGGAGCCAGACAGGAGCACCGGAAAAACCTCTGGTATGCTTGACGAAACAAAACAAACTGGCAACAGACAAACAGAGAATGCATGTATAAGTACACTGGGGATAATGGGGAAGATGGGCGACACCTGGAGGGGGGTGGAGACAAGCACAAAGACAGGTGAAACAGATCAGGGTGACACCAAAATAAATTGTTGTGAAAGCCAATTATTGTTATTATATGCCTTATTCTTATCATATTATGTACTTCCATATACATTTTGATGACAATATCCCTGAGATGAATGTTGTATATAATCTTATCGCTATGACCACGAAAAGGTTTGAATGAGACTATTCCCCTAACCTTATTCTTTCAATAAAGTTTTTGTTTTATTAAAATTATATTACTTGTTTATGTATTTCCTTATCGTATGACATATGCAGACTTGTGTTTAATATAAGAAAAGTGGGAACATACAGAACAATGCCATCGGTCACTAAAACAGCTGTAAGTTGTTCTCGGTAAAAGGTATTTCCATTTTGATTGAAAATGTTCAAACCTTCCAAACCAAGGAATACTCAATATGCTCAAGGTTTTTCTCTATCTTCATTAGAAAGTTGTGTAAATGGCAGTTGTTTAGGAAAAAAGCATACACTTTAATATATATAAAACACTTTCACAGGTGTTATTACTTGACTGATTACAAGATCCATATATATAATCTTGCTTGTTTGTAGGTGACCAAATACTTATTTTCCACCATAATTCATTAAAAATCCTACAATGTGATTTTCTGGATCTTTTTTCTAATTTTGTCTGTCATAGTTGAAGTGTACCTATGATGAAAATTACAGGCCTCTCTCATCTTTTTAAGTGGGAGAACTTGCACAATTGGTGGCTGACTAAATACTTTTTTGCCCCACTGTATCACATACACTACACCCCAAACCATGAGCATTAATATGGAGTTGGTCCCACCTGTGCTGCTATAACAGCCTCCACTCTTCTAGGAAGGCTTCCCACTAGATGTTGGAGCATTGCTGCGGGGACTTGCTTTCATTCAACCACAAGAGCATTAGTGAGGCTGGGCCCTTACAGTTGGCAGTATACATTCTGGCAGAAATTTGACGAACTGACTTGTTGGAAAGGTGGCATCCTATGACGGTGCCACGTTGAAAGTCACTAAGCTCAGTGAGGCCATTCTCCCAACAATGTTTGTCTATGGAGATTGCATGGCTGTGTGCTCAATTTGATACACCTCTCAGCAACGGGTAGGGCTGAAATAGCCGAATCCACTCATTTGAAGCGGTGTACACATACTTTTGTATATATAGTGTATCACTGGAATGGCACAAACAAAAACCATCAACATCAAAGTTGATATATGATGTTGTTATAATCCCTAAATACACCTCAAAATGGAAACAACCAAATTGTATCTTTATTTAATCGGAAAAAAGACCCAATTGTGATTATGGGACATATAGGAGTGCCAACAAAGAAGCTCGTCAAAGGTAATGAATGTTTTTTATTTTATTTCTGCGTTTTGTGTAGCGCCGGCTATGCTAATTCAGGTATTTCGGGGTGTTGCATGCTATCAGATAATAGCTTCTCATGCTTTCGCCGAAAAGCATTTAAAAAATCTGACTTGTTGGCTAGATTCACAACGAGTGTAGCTTTAATTCAGTACCTTGCATGTGTGTTTTAATGAAAGTTTGAGTTTTAGCGAGTACTATTAGCATTTGGCGTTGCGCATTTCCATTTCCTGTTGGCTAGGTGGGACGCAGACGTCTCACTTATCCCTAAGAGGTTTAAGAACAAATTCTTATTTTCAATAACAGCCTAGGAACAGTGGGTTAACTGCCTGTTCAGGGGCAGAATGACAGACTTGTGCCTTGTCAGCTCGGGGTTTTGAACTTGCTAGTCCAATGCTCTAACCACTAGGCTACCCTGCCGCCCCAGGGTCGGAGAAAGTAGCAGTTATACATTTCAAAGCCCTGCAGGGCCTTTCTAGAGCTAGGGAGGGTAAATGTACTGTGACATCAAAGTGTTCCTTCCACTCTCTCACCTTATGGGGTCCTAGGGGCCCTTGTGTCCTGATTTGTGTCTTTTCTCTATAATAACATCATTTGTCAGGAGATTTGCTCCTCTTATCTTAAGCTTTCCTCCTTTAAAGGGGAGTTCAGGGGAGTCCATCTGCTCCAGACCACATTTCAACCATCGCTTTGTGTTGCTAGCCACTGCAGCAGGAGCCAGCCATTGAGCAATGGATCCCAATGGAGCTATATCGTCAAATACTCAGATAAATTAAAATTCAAAAGCCTTATGGACTTGGAAGGACGTCAGCCTTGGGACCTCTGGGTATGGGGAAGGCTAGGAGCAACTCAGGTTTTGAATCAGCAACAAAAGAGTGCTTGAAGGTTTCATCCCCCTCTTTTGTTCACCCACTCATCATTAAGATGGGTTTTCATAATATTTGAAATATTTTGACATACTTCGACTGTGGAGCAATGTTTCAGAAATTGTGTTTAGCAATTGAGAAAAACTGTAATAAATGATTAGGAGAAAACTATTACAGTTATTCTCAATTGCTAAAACACAATTTCTGAAACCTTGCTCCATTTCCTGAAAACATTAAACACAAAACCTTCATCTTCAAGCACTATTTACATAACCTCTGACTCCTCTTGCAAAATGAAACATTTGCCTCAAAACAGTTTTACCTGTGTTCAAAATCAAACACTGCTCTCAAATCATAAACAAAGTGATCAAAATGATATACACTCTCAAGCAGTCAGTAAACAATACACAGAAAAATAGAAAACACATTGTTCAAAACATACAATTCTCAGGGAGAAGTACATTTCTAATCAAAAGAAATATTCATATTTCCATCATTGTCTTTTGATGATCTCATATCATTTGAAACAGGTTAAATCAATTTTGAGTGGTTGTGTTCAATCAATGACATATGTTCTCTATTTTTATTTGATTGTTGCCACTTGTGTTTACCAGTATGGATGACATGTGCATTAGAGTGCAGAATGTGTTTTGAGAATGAGAACATGTTTAGAGTTTTGCTGAAAAGTCTAAGTGAAATCTGTAAATTGTGTTTTATCATGTAAAATGGTTTAAGGTATTGACAACAGACTGTATAATTAGCTAAATGAGTCCAGGCAACTGAGAACTTTGTTCAGCCAATGGGCTTTAGTGTTTTAGCAATTGAGAAAAACTGTAAGACATGGGTACATGCATGTCTTTTCATGCTGAATTATAATTGACACCTGGCTTTTCAGCTCCCAACTGTACTATCAGATTGTCAGTTCATTGAGTCCTATTCATAGAAATAAACACTCTTAGAAAAAATAGTTCTTCAGCTGTCCCCATAGGAGAACCATTTTTGGTTCCATGTAAGAACCCTCTGTGGAAAACGGTTCTCTGTGGAACCAAAATGGTTCTACCTGGAATCAAAAACAGTTCTTCAAAGGGTTCTCCTATGGGGAGAGTAATTTAGGCATTCTATTTCTCCAGTTGTACTAAGGATTAGGTACTGCTGCAATCTTCTTTAGGATCAAATCACTTCAATACCAGATATAGTTTTCCTTTGAGGCCTTGTGTCCTATATGTCTTTATAGCCTAAAGTATATTCAACAGTCTGTAAAATGAAGGAGAGGCTATGGAGAGAAAGAGAGAGAAAGAGAGAGAGAGACAGGAAGAGAGAGAAAGAGAGAGAGAGAGAGAGAGAGAGAGAGAGAGAGGCTGTCAGCAGGTCTCATCTTCAACCCAGGCTCTGATCATAACTCATGCAGACAGGGAGTGTGAGGGAAGATGTACACACTCACTTTATCACCCTCACATACAGTACTGTATAGGGAATGGAAAACTCTCATTATTCTTTCTATAATTCCTTTGCTTATTTAGGTGTTATATACATTATATGCTTAGGAAACTAAAGAGTTGAAAGTTCTCTGATGATGGTGGATTAAATTGCAAGCCCACTTGATGCATTTGCTAGGGTCCATTATTATGTTATTTATTATTAATTAACTGCATCCAATTTTATACATTTATGTACTTTTCCTCCAGAGACCAAAAATGATTTATTACTTGCTGATCTTTTCATTAATTAAATAACACTCACTTCATCAGACTAGCTTATTGGTACGTACAACAGCTTACTGGTACATACAGTGCCTTCAGAAAGTATTCAGACCCCTTGACTTTTTCCACATTTTGTTACGTTACAGCCTTATTCCAAAAAGGATTAAAGAAAACATTTTCCTCAGCAATCTACACACAATACCTCATAATGGCGAAGCAAAAACTTGTTTTTAGGTATTTTTGCTAATTAATAAAACAGAAAAAACAGAAAACAGCCTCTAAAAAGGGAAATGGCGACAGTCACTTGTTTATTCTTGATTATGATTTATAACTATTCAGACCATTTGCTATGAGACTTGAAATTGAACTCAGGTGCATCCTGTTCCCATTGATCATCCTTGAGATGTTTCGAAAACTTGATTGGAGTCCACCTGTGGTAAATTCAATTGATTGGAAATGATTTGGAAAGGCACACACCTGTCTATATAAGGTCCCACTGTTGACAGTGCATATCAGAGCAAAATCCAAGCCATGAGTTCAAAGGAATTGTCTGTAGCTTTGAGACAGGATTGTGTTGAGGCACAGATCTTGGGAAGTGTACCAAAACATTTCTGCAGCATTGAAGGTCCCTAAGAACACAGTGGCCTCCATCATTCTTAAATGGAAGAAGTTTGGAACCACCTGGACTCTTCCTAGAGCTGGCTACCTGGCCTAACTGAACAATCGGGGGAGAAGGGCCTTAGTCAGGGAGGTGACCAAGAACCCGATGGTCACTCTGACAGTGCTCTAGAATTCTTCTGTGGAGATGGGAGAAACTTCCAGAAGGACAACCATATCTGCAGCTCTCCACCAATCAGACCTTTATGGTAGAGTGGCCAGACGGAAGCCACTCCTCAGTAAACGCACGACAGCCCATTTGGAGTTTGCCAAAGGTACCTAAAGACTCTCAGACCATAAGAAAGAAGATTCTCTGGTCTGATGAAACCAAGATTGAACTCTTTGGCCTGAATACCAAGTGTCATGTCTGGAGGAAATCTGGCACCATCTCTAAGGTGAGGCATGCTGGTGGCAGCATAAATGCTTTGGGGATGTTTTCAGTGGCAGGGACTGGGAGACTAGTCAGGATCGAGGGAAAGATGAACAGATTAAAGTACAGAGAGATCCTTGATGAAAACCTGCTCCAGAGCGCTCAGGACATCAGACTGGGGCGAAGCTTCACCTTACAACAAGACAACAACCCTGAGCAAACAGCCAAGACAACACAGGAGTGGCTTCGGGACAAGTCTCTGAATGTCCTTGAGTGGCCTAGCCAGAGCCCGGACTTGAACCTGATTGAACATCTCTGAAGAGAATTTTTTTTTAAATAGCTGTGTAGCAACACTCCCCATCCAACACGACAGAGCTTGAGAGGATCTGCAGAGAAGAATTGGAGAAACTCCTCAAATACAGGTGTGCAAGCTTGTAGCGTCATACCCAAGAAGACTTGAGGCTATAATTGCTGACAAAGGTGCTTCAACAAAGTCCTGTCTGAATACTTATGTAAATGTGATATTTAAATTTTTGCTTTGTCATTATGGGGTATTGTGTGTAGATTGATGAGGGGGAAAAAAACTATTTAATCAAATTTAAAATAAGGATGTAACGTAATAGCATTTGGAAAAAGTCAACGAGTCTGAATACTTTCCGAATGCTCTGAACAATTGAAGGCAATAGACAACTTCTCTGATAGGAAACGGCCTATGTGGCATCGATATTAGTCAAAATGTACTACAAAGTGTAAATAGGATAATTTTGGTCATAAATTCAGTCTCATCCAAAACAGAGATTTGTTAGTGAGTTTATCATGATTTACTGTTGAGGGTTGGGTTTTGATTTTGACAATGCTCACTTGTCCACTTAGGGATGCAAAGCTGCATTGATTGTGCTTTTTCCATTCCTACCGCAGAACACAGACAGTGAGATAGACCTGGCCATCAGAGCAGAGGATCTGACTTTCTTTACATACGACATTATGTTGAATATGTTTTAACTTATAAATACTGCACCAAACTTGAGGAAGTAGTACTGGCTTTGTTCCTATGGTGTCTCATGGGGGACAAACATCAGTAACTGCCACATCGAACCATATCCCCCAGGACTGAATTGAAATTAGCCTTTTCTTTTTTTGTCCATCAACCGTCATGGTTCCATCTAAAGGTGGCAGTGTAGCCTAGTGGTTAGAGCATTGGACTAGTAACCAGAAGGTTGTGAGTTCAAACCCCTGAGCTGACAAGGTACAAATCTGTCATTCTGCCCCTTAACAGGCAGTTAACCCACTGTTCCCAGGCCATCATTGAAAATAAGAATGTGTTCTTAACTGACTTGCTTGGTTAAATAAAGGTAAAATAAAAAAAAAAGCTCTGTTCCCATATGACAGTGGGGGTTTCCCTTTCCTTTCCTCCATTCCACCAATATGTAAGACACACCACAGCCAGGCCAGGGATCACTATGATTTGTTGATTTGTTTTGTTCTAGAAAGCCAGCTACCTTCACTCTAAGAGTGGAGGTGTTTTCAGCTGCTGCTCTCCGAAGGGTCCCACTGTTCAGCAAGAATAGGAGCAAGACAAGACAGCCTGATGGCTGATGGGACATTGGGACATAGGACAGATGCAGGCCCAATTCATGGTCGGACAGTAGGCCAGAGACTTTTAATATGTGGAAATGTAAATGTGCAACGTGTGCTAACTTTACGGTTTTCTGTACTGCATGTAATATATTCTGTGTTTGTGTATTTGTATGCTGACGTCACAAAATAAATGCCCATGTAAATGGACAATAAAATATACATCATATCATACTATATCTAAGAAGAGCAGAGGCATATGGAAGGAGAGAGAGAGAGAGCTAGAGAGAGATGGTGGAAGTTCTATCTCAAACCTATGCCAATTCTGTTCACTTTAAACTCATTTAGTGAAATGTCAGATCGCCAGTAGGGATTCATCTAATGGCTTCAAAGGTCACAGTACATACACACACTGTCCTTCCCGCATCAGTGTCTTATTGAGTTTGTTTTTGTTTCACACTAAACATTGCTTCGTTGGGTACCCAAATGCATTGGGTACTACATTCATGTAGTGCAAGAAGAATGGTGTTTTTGACTAAACCGGAACTCCGGTTACCGGGTTTGGTTAAACAGTGCCCCAGATGCCTGGAGAGAATAATGTCAGATAATAGTTTGCTGTTTGTGAATAACAAGATGATCATTGTTGTGCATGAATGCCTGCCAAAGTATAGCAGTTTATTGAAAACAGATTGTTATTGCTCCTTCAAGTTTGGAAGTTTGAATGCACATCAAACTTGACAATCAAGCAGTTGCTATTAAAATGAACTACGGTGCAAAGATTGCACTGTAACAATTTGCAGTCAAGGCAACAAGTATATATTTCGGACAAGGACAAATATTTGTACTTTCTATACTGTAGTTACCATATTGTGTTTTGCATTGGTAAAAGCAGTGATAGACTTATCGTATCTACAATGCATATTGAAAGTTGTCGGCAGTTGAAAATTGACTTCAATGTAACTTTCCTTCTCTCTCTCTATCCTAGATGTGGCGTTTATCATTGCCATGCTACTGGCCAGCCTGAACAGCTGCTGTAACCCGTGGATCTATATGTTCTTCGCTGGCCACCTGTTTCACGACCTGATGAGGTGCTTTGTCTGCTGCTCCTCACAGTACCTGAAGGCCTCACGGTGCGGAGGATTTGACCACCAGCAGAGCCGCAGGAGCATTTCCACCTACGTCGTCAAGGACCATAGCAGTCAGAGGAGCGTCACTCAGACCTCCAGCACATGAGGAGTGAGGACCAGGGAGGAGATGAGTTGGGGTGAGACAGGTTCTCCCTACCCCCGAAAGCCATTCTTTATACAAGTCAGAGGAGCATCACACAGCCCTTCAGTTCATAAGGACCATGGGAACACCAGAAGAGGCCTAGTGTGAGGTACTCTCTAACCTTCAATGACCTTCTCCATCGTACAGACTCTAGAGGAGTACCATGAGAGGAGAGGGGGTTGGTCGGGGACCCTCTACCCCCTAATGGACTTAAGCCCTATTCACACTGGACTAGTATTACTATAGAACGTCAGTTATGTAATTATTACCCCAGAATGTCTGTTTTTCCAGTGGACGATTCAGACAGGATTAGTTTTACCATCTGCCCCCTGTATTTTTTTCCCTCATTCATATGATGGAAGCCTGGAGGCTGTTCTAGGCATGAAGATATTTAAACTCGTCTAGGGATGGGTCTCTTCAGGGTATCTGGCCACCCTCAGTTCGAAAGTCAAATTAATATCAATAAGAACCATGAAATGTGTACAGATATCTAATTAACTAACATATTTGACCATTTATTATTGAATGGGCACAATATCATCTGGGCATAGGGAAAGTTGATATATGACAAAACAGGTCATTCATTTGTAGGCTACGTGCATAGCACTTTGTTTAAAGCATCAATTTGTTCCCATGTTCTTCCCAAACTGCGTGCAGTACCTATTAAACTCTGTAATATCCCTCAAAACACAGGGATGTCAATTCACACGGGATAAGTAGATTTTTGGGGTTGGAATAATAACATCCCCACCAAGTAAAAATGACTGGCATGGCAGATTCGGATGGGACTAAATTTATGTTGTTTTGTACTCGTGCATTTAATTACATTACCCTATCTCCCCCAGTGAAACGAATCCTGTCTGAATAGGGCTTTAGACCTTCACCACACAGACCTTCACCACACAGACCTTCACCATCATCCAGGGAAGTGGAGCTTGCCTGGGCCAGGTACCAGCCAGAGGAGCATCACACAGACCTCAGGCACATGATGACCATGGAGAGAGGTTGAGTTGGGTATTCTCTAAACCTAATAGACCTTCTTCATGTAAGGTTGGAGGTGGGACAGGTACTCTCTAATCAAGACATTCACCCAAGGCCGCAGAGTTGGGTTGGACAGGTACCCTGTAAGCCAAAAAGAGACCTTCTGCGTGCAAAGATCTGCAGTGGGGTTGGCCAGGTACTCTCTACTCCTGACACAAACCTCCATTGTGTAAAGAACAGGAGTGGGTGGGCAGATACCCTGTAAGAAACCTTGAAAGAGACCCTCAACATTTGAGGGACAGGACTGGGGTGGCCAGATACCCTGAAAGAGATCTTAAAAGAGACCCTCGACGTTTAAGGGACAGGACTGGGGTGGCCAGATACCCTGAAATAAACATTAAAAAATACTTTAAACATTTAAGGGACAGGACTAGGGTGGCCAGATACCCTGAAATGAACATTAAAAAAGACTTTAAACATTTAAGGGACAGGACTGGGGTGGCCAGATACCCTGAAATAAACATTAAAAAATACTTTAAACATTTAAGGGACAGGACTAGGGTGGCCAGATACCCTGAAATGAACATTAAAAAAGACTTTAAACATTTAAGGGACAGGACTGGGGTGGCCAGATACCCTGAAATAAACATTAAAAAATACTTTAAACATTTAAGGGACAGGACTGGGGTGGCCAGATACCCTGAAATGAACATTAAAAAGACTTTAAACATTTAAGGGACAGGACTGGGGTGGCCAGATACCCTGAAATAAACATTAAAAAAGACTTTAAACATTTAAGGGACAGGACTGGGGTGGCCAGATAACCTGAAATAAACATTAAAAAGACTTTAAACATTTAAGGGACAGGACTGGGGTGGCCAGATACCCTGAAATGAACATTAAAAAAGACTTTAAACATTTAAGGGACAGGACTGGGGTGGCCAGATACCCTGAAATAAACATTAAAAAAGACTTTAAACATTTAAGGGACAGGACTGGGGTGGCCAGATACCCTGAAATGAACATTAAAAAAGACTTTAAACATTTAAGGGACAGGACTAGGGTGGCCAGATACCCTGAAATGAACATTAAAAAAGACTTTAAACATTTAAGGGACAGGACTGGGGTGGCCAGATACCCTGAAATAAACATTAAAAAAAGACTTTAAACATTTAAGGGACAGGACTGGGGTGGCCAGATACCCTGAAATGAACATTAAAAAGACTTTAAACCCTGAAATAAACATTAAAAAAGACTTTAAACATTTAAGGGACAGGACTGGGGTGGCCAGATACCCTGAAAAAACATTAAAAAAGACTTTAAACATTTAAGGGACAGGACTAGGGTGGCCAGATACCCTGAAATGAACATTAAAAAAGACTTTAAACATTTAAGGGACAGGACTGGGGTGGCCAGGAAATAAACATTAAAAAAGACTTTAAACATTTAAGGGACAGGACTGGGGTGGCCAGATACCCTGAAATAAACATTAAAAAGACTTTAAACATTTAAGGGACAGGACTGGGGTGGCCAGATACCCTGAAATAAACATTAAAAAAGACTTTAAACATTTAAGGGACAGGACTGGGGTGGCCAGATACCCTGAAATAAACATTAAAAAAGACTTTAAACATTTAAGGGACAGGACTAGGGTGGCCAGATACCCTGAAATGAACATTAAAAAAGACTTTAAACATTTAAGGGACAGGACTGGGGTGGCCAGATACCCTGAAATAAACATTAAAAAAGACTTTAAACATTTAAGGGACAGGACTAGGGTGGCCAGATACCCTGAAATGAACATTAAAAAAGACTTTAAACATTTAAGGGACAGGACTGGGGTGGCCAGATACCCTGAAATAAACATTAAAAAAATACTTTAAACATTTAAGGGACAGGACTGGGGTGGCCAGATACCCTGAAATAAACATTAAAAAAGACTTTAAACATTTAAGGGACAGGACTAGGGTGGCCAGATACCCTGAAATGAACATTAAAAAGACTTTAAACATTTAAGGGACAGGACTGGGGTGGCCAGATACCCTGAAATAAACATTAAAAAGACTTTAAACATTTAAGGGACAGGACTGGGGTGGCCAGATACCCTGAAATAAACATTAAAAAAGACTTTAAACATTTAAGGGACAGGACTGGGGTGGCCAGATACCCTGAAATGAACATTAAAAAAGACTTTAAACATTTAAGGGACAGGACTGGGGTGGCCAGATACCCTGAAATAAACATTAAAAAATACTTTAAACATTTAAGGGACAGGACTAGGGTGGCCAGATACCCTGAAATGAACATTAAAAAAGACTTTAAACGTTTAAGGGACAGGACTAGGGTGGCCAGATACCCTGAAATGAACATTAAAAAAGACTTTAAACATTTAAGGGACAGGACTGGGGTGGCCAGATACCCTGAAATAAACATTAAAAAAGACTTTAAACATTTAAGGGACAGGACTGGGGTGGCCAGATACCCTGAAATAAACATTAAAAAAGACTTTAAACATTTAAGGGACAGGACTAGGGTGGCCAGATACCCTGAAATGAACATTAAAAAAGACTTTAAACATTTAAGGGACAGGACTGGGGTGGCCAGATACCCTGAAATAAACATTAAAAAATACTTTAAACATTTAAGGGACAGGACTGGGGTGGCCAGATACCCTGAAATGAACATTAAAAAAGACTTTAAACATTTAAGGGACAGGACTGGGGTGGCCAGATACCCTGAAATGAACATTAAAAAAGACTTTAAACATTTAAGGGACAGGACTGGGGTGGCCAGATACCCTGAAATAAACATTAAAAAAGACTTTAAACATTTAAGGGACAGGACTGGGGTGGCCAGATACCCTGAAATAAACATTAAAAAAGACTTTAAACGTTTAAGGGACAGGAACACCCTGAAATGAACATTAAAAAGACTTTAAACATTTAAGGGACAGGACTGGGGTGGCCAGATACCCTGAAATAAACATTAAAAAAGACTTTAAACATTTAAGGGACAGGACTGGGGTGGCCAGATACCCTGAAATAAACATTAAAAAATACTTTAAACATTTAAGGGACAGGACTGGGGTGGCCAGATACCCTGAAATAAACATTAAAAAAGACTTTAAACATTTAAGGGACAGGACTGGGGTGGCCAGATAACCTGAAATAAACATTAAAAAGACTTTAAACATTTAAGGGACAGGACTGGGGTGGCCAGATACCCTGAAATAAACATTAAAAAGACTTTAAACATTTAAGGGACAGGACTAGGGTGGCCAGATACCCTGAAATGAACATTAAAAAGACTTTAAACATTTAAGGGACAGGACTGGGGTGGCCAGATACCCTGAAATAAACATTAAAAATACTTTAAACATTTAAGGGACAGGACTGGGGTGGCCAGATACCCTGAAATGAACATTAAAAAGACTTTAAACATTTAAGGGACAGGACTGGGGTGGCCAGATACCCTGAAATAAACATTAAAAAGACTTTAAACATTTAAGGGACAGGACTGGGGTGGCCAGATACCCTGAAATAAACATTAAAAAAGACTTTAAACATTTAAGGGACAGGACTGGGGTGGCCAGATACCCTGAAATAAACATTAAAAAATACTTTAAACATTTAAGGGACAGGACTAGGGTGGCCAGATACCCTGAAATAAACATTAAAAAAGACTTTAAACATTTAAGGGACAGGACTGGGGTGGCCAGATACCCTGAAATAAACATTAAAAATACTTTAAACATTTAAGGGACAGGACTAGGGTGGCCAGATACCCTGAAATAAACATTAAAAAGACTTTAAACATTTAAGGGACAGGACTGGGGTGGCCAGATACCCTGAAATGAACATTAAAAAAGACTTTAAACATTTAAGGGACAGGACTGGGGTGGCCAGATACCCTGAAATAAACATTAAAAAAGACTTTAAACATTTAAGGGACAGGACTGGGGTGGCCAGATACCCTGAAATAAACATTAAAAAGACTTTAAACATTTAAGGGACAGGACTGGGGTGGCCAGATACCCTGAAATAAACATTAAAAAAGACTTTAAACATTTAAGGGACAGGACTGGGGTGGCCAGATACCCTGAAATAAACATTAAAAAAGACTTTAAACATTTAAGGGACAGGACTGGGGTGGCCAGATACCCTGAAATAAACATTAAAAAGACTTTAAACATTTAAGGGACAGGACTGGGGTGGCCAGATACCCTGAAATAAACATTAAAAAATACTTTAAACATTTAAGGGACAGGACTGGGGTGGCCAGATACCCTGAAATAAACATTAAAAAAGACTTTAAACATTTAAGGGACAGGACTGGGGTGGCCAGATACCCTGAAATAAACATTAAAAAAGACTTTAAACATTTAAGGGACAGGACTGGGGTGGCCAGATACCCTGAAAGAGAACATTAAAAAGACTTTAAACATTTAAGGGACAGGACTGGGGTGGCCAGATACCCTGAAATAAACATTAAAAAAGACTTTAAACATTTAAGGGACAGGACTGGGGTGGCCAGATACCCTGAAATAAACATTAAAAAATACTTTAAACATTTAAGGGACAGGACTAGGGTGGCCAGATACCCTGAAATTAACATTAAAAAAGACGTTAAACGTTTAAGGGACAGGACTGGGGTGGCCAGATACCCTGAAATAAACATTAAAAAATACTTTAAACATTTAAGGGACAGGACTAGGGTGGCCAGATAACCTGAAATAAACATAAAAAAATACTTTAAATGTTTAAGGGACAGGACTGGGGTGGCCAGATACCCTGAAATAAACATTAAAAAAGACTTTAAACATTTAAGGGACAGGACTGGGGTGGCCAGATACCCTGAAAGAGATCTTAAAAGAGACCCTCAACGTTTAAGGGACAGGACTGGGGTGGCCAGATACCCTGAAATAGATCTTAAAAGAGACTCTCAACGTTTAAGGGATAGGACTGGGGTGGCCAGATACCCTGAAATAAACATTAAAAAAGACTTTAAACGTTTAAGGGACAGGACTGGGGTGGCCAGATACCCTGAAATAAACATTTAAAAATACTTTAAACATTTAAGGGACAGGACTGGGGTGGCCAGATACCCTGAAAGAGATCTTAAAAGAGACCCTCAACGTTTAAGGGACAAGACTGGGGTGGCCAGATACCCTGAAATAAACATTAAAAAAGACTTTAAACGTTTAAGGGACAGGACTGGGGTGGCCAGATACCCTGAAATAAACATTAAAAAATACTTTAAACATTTAAGGGACAGGACTGGGGTGGCCAGATACCCTGAAATAAACATTAAAAAAGACTTTAAACATTTAAGGGACAGGACTGGGGTGGCCAGATACCCTGAAATAAACATTAAAAAAGACTTTAAACATTTAAGGGACAGGACTGGGGTGGCCAGATACCCTGAAAGAGATCTTAAAAGAGACCCTCAACGTTTAAGGGACAGGACTGGGGTGGCCAGATACCCTGAAATAAACATTAAAAAATACTTTAAACATTTAAGGGACAGGACTAGGGTGGCCAGATACCCTGAAATGAACATTAAAAAAGACTTTAAACATTTAAGGGACAGGACTGGGGTGGCCAGATACCCTGAAATGAACATTAAAAAAGACTTTAAACATTTAAGGGACAGGACTGGGGTGGCCAGATACCCTGAAATAAACATTAAAAAAGACTTTAAACATTTAAGGGACAGGACTGGGGTGGCCAGATAACCTGAAATAAACATTAAAAAAGACTTTAAACATTTAAGGGACAGGACTGGGGTGGCCAGATACCCTGAAATAAACATTAAAAAAGACTTTAAACATTTAAGGGACAGGACTGGGGTGGCCAGATACCCTGAAATAAACATTAAAAAAGACTTTAAACATTTAAGGGACAGGACTGGGGTGGCCAGATACCCTGAAATAAACATTAAAAAAAGACTTTAAACATTTAAGGGACAGGACTGGGGTGGCCAGATACCCTGAAAGAGATCTTAAAAGAGACCCTCAACGTTTAAGGGACAGGACTGGGGTGGCCAGATACCCTGAAATAAACATTAAAAAAGACTTTAAACATTTAAGGGACAGGACTGGGGTGGCCAGATACCCTGAAAGAGATCTTAAAAGAGACCCTCAACGTTTAAGGGACAGGACTGGGGTGGCCAGATACCCTGAAATAAACATTAAAAAAGACTTTAAACATTTAAGGGACAGGACTGGGGTGGCCAGATACCCTGAAATAAACATTAAAAAAGACTTTAAACATTTAAGGGACAGGACTGGGGTGGCCAGATACCCTGAAATAAACATTAAAAAAGACTTTAAACATTTAAGGGACAGGACTGGGGTGGCCAGATACCCTGAAAGAGATCTTAAAAGAGACCCTCAACGTTTAAGGGACAGGACTGGGGTGGCCAGATACCCTGAAATAAACATTAAAAAAGACTTTAAACATTTAAGGGACAGGACTGGGGTGGCCAGATACCCTGAAATAAACATTAAAAAAATACTTTAAACATTTAAGGGACAGGACTGGGGTGGCCAGATACCCTGAAATGAACATTAAAAAAGACTTTAAACGTTTAAGGGACAGGACTGGGGTGGCCAGATACCCTGAAATAAACATTAAAAAATACTTTAAACGTTTAAGGGACAGGACTGGGGTGGCCAGATACCCTGAAATAAACATTAAAAAAAGACTTTAAACATTTAAGGGACAGGACTGGGGTGGCCAGATACCCTGAAAGAGATCTTAAAAGAGACCCTCAACGTTTAAGGGACAGGACTGGGGTGGCCAGATACCCTGAAATAAACATTAAAAAAGACTTTAAACGTTTAAGGGACAGGACTGGGGTGGCCAGATACCCTGAAATAAACATTAAAAAATACTTTAAACATTTAAGGGACAGGACTGGGGTGGCCAGATACCCTGAAATAAACATTAAAAAAATACTTTAAACATTTAAGGGACAGGACTGGGGTGGCCAGATACCCTGAAATAAACATTAAAAAAGACTTTAAACATTTAAGGGACAGGACTGGGGTGGCCAGATACCCTGAAAGAGATCTTAAAAGAGACCCTCAACGTTTAAGGGACAGGACTGGGGTGGCCAGATACCCTGAAATAAACATTAAAAAAGACTTTAAACATTTAAGGGACAGGACTGGGGTGGCCAGATACCCTGAAATAAACATTTAAAAATACTTTAAACGTTTAAGGGACAGGACTGGGGTGGCCAGATACCCTGAAATAAACATTAAAAAAGACTTTAAACATTTAAGGGACAGGACTGGGGTGGCCAGATACCCTGAAAGAGATCTTAAAAGAGACCCTCAACGTTTAAGGGACAGGACTGGGGTGGCCAGATACCCTGAAATAAACATTAAAAAAGACTTTAAACGTTTAAGGGACAGGACTGGGGTGGCCAGATACCCTGAAATAAACATGAAAAAATACTTTAAACATTTAAGGGAAAAGACTGAAAGAGATCTTAAACAATTTAAGGGACAGGACTGGGGTGGCCAGATACCCTGAAATAAACATTAAAAAAGACTTTAAACATTTAAGGGACAGGACTGGGGTGGCCAGATACCCTGAAATAAACATTAAAAAAGACTTTAAACATTTAAGGGACAGGACTGGGGTGGCCAGATAACCTGAAATAAACATTAAAAAATACTTTAAACATTTAAGGGACAGGACTGGGGTGGCCAGATACCCTGAAATAAACATTAAAAAATACTTTAAACATTTAAGGGACAGGACTAGGGTGGCCAGATACCCTGAAATGAACATTAAAAAAGACTTTAAACATTTAAGGGACAGGACTGGGGTGGCCAGATACCCTGAAATAAACATTAAAAAATACTTTAAACGTTTAAGGGACAGGACTGGGGTGGCCAGATACCCTGAAATAAACATTAAAAAATACTTTAAACATTTAAGGGACAGGACTGGGGTGGCCAGATACCCTGAAAGAGATCTTAAAAGAGACCCTCAACGTTTAAGGGACAGGACTGGGGTGGCCAGATACCCTGAAATAAACATTAAAAAGACTTTAAACATTTAAGGGACAGGACTGGGGTGGCCAGATAACCTGAAATAAACATTAAAAAGACTTTAAACATTTAAGGGACAGGACTGGGGTGGCCAGATACCCTGAAATAAACATTAAAAATACTTTAAACATTTAAGGGACAGGACTGGGGTGGCCAGATACCCTGAAATGAACATTAAAAAAGACTTTAAACATTTAAGGGACAGGACTGGGGTGGCCAGATACCCTGAAATAAACATTGGCTGAAATAAACATTAAAAAAGACTTTAAACGTTTAAGGGACAGGACTGGGGTGGCCAGATACCCTGAAATAAACATTAAAAAATACTTTAAACATTTAAGGGACAGGACTGGGGTGGCCAGATACCCTGAAAGAGATCTTAAAAGAGACCCTCAACGTTTAAGGGACAGGACTGGGGTGGCCAGATACCCTGAAATAAACATTAAAAAAGACTTTAAACATTTAAGGGACAGGACTGGGGTGGCCAGATAACCTGAAATAAACATTAAAAAAGACTTTAAACATTTAAGGGACAGGACTGGGGTGGCCAGATAACCTGAAATAAACATTAAAAATGCTTTAAACATTTAAGGGACAGGACTGGGGTGGCCAGATACCCTGAAAGAGATCTTAAAAGAGACCCTCAACGTTTAAGGGACAGGACTGGGGTGGCCAGATACCCTGAAATAAACATTAAAAAGACTTTAAACATTTAAGGGACAGGACTGGGGTGGCCAGATACCCTGAAAAAGATCTTAAAAAGACTTTAAACGTTTAAGGGACAGGACTGACAGGTGGCCAGATACCCTGAAAGAGATCTTAAAAGAGACCCTCAACGTTTAAGGGACAGGACTGGGGTGGCCAGATACCCTGAAATAAACATTAAAAAGACTTTAAACGTTTAAGGGACAGGACTGGGGTGGCCAGATACCCTGAAATAAACATTAAAAATACTTTAAACAAAGGGACAGGACTGGGGTGGCCAGATACCCTGAAAGAGATCTTAAAAGAGACCCTCAACGTTTAAGGGACAGGACTGGGGTGGCCAGATACCCTGAAATAAACATTAAAAAATACTTTAAATGTTTAAGGGACAGGACTGGGGTGGCCAGATACCCTGAAATAAACATTAAAAAAGACTTTAAACGTTTAAGGGACAGGACTGGGGTGGCCAGATACCCTGAAATAAACATTAAAAAATACTTTAAACATTTAAGGGACAGGACTGGGGTGGCCAGATACCCTGAAAGAGATCTTAAAAGAGACCCTCAACGTTTAAGGGACAGGACTGGGGTGGCCAGATACCCTGAAATAAACATTAAAAAAGACTTTAAACGTTTAAGGGACAGGACTGGGGTGGCCAGATACCCTGAAATAAACATTAAAAAGACTTTAAACATTTAAGGGACAGGACTGGGGTGGCCAGATACCCTGAAATAAACATTAAAAAATACTTTAAACATTTAAGGGACAGGACTGGGGTGGCCAGATACCCTGAAATAAACATTAAAAAAAGACTTTAAACATTTAAGGGACAGGACTGGGGTGGCCAGATACCCTGAAAGAGATCTTAAAAGAGACCCTCAACGTTTAAGGGACAGGACTGGGGTGGCCAGATACCCTGAAATAAACATTAAAAAAGACTTTAAACGTTTAAGGGACAGGACTGGGGTGGCCAGATACCCTGAAATAAACATTAAAAAATACTTTAAACATTTAAGGGACAGGACTGGGGTGGCCAGATACCCTGAAATAAACATTAAAAAAGACTTTAAACATTTAAGGGACAGGACTGGGGTGGCCAGATACCCTGAAATAAACATTAAAAAAGACTTTAAACATTTAAGGGACAGGACTGGGGTGGCCAGATACCCTGAAAGAGATCTTAAAAGAGACCCTCAACGTTTAAGGGACAGGACTGGGGTGGCCAGATACCCTGAAATAAACATTAAAAAAGACTTTAAACATTTAAGGGACAGGACTGGGGTGGCCAGATACCCTGAAATAAACATTAAAAAAGACTTTAAACATTTAAGGGACAGGACTGGGGTGGCCAGATACCCTGAAATAAACATTAAAAAATACTTTAAACATTTAAGGGACAGGACTGGGGTGGCCAGATAACCTGAAATAAACATTAAAAAAAGACTTTAAACATTTAAGGGACAGGACTGGGGTGGCCAGATACCCTGAAAGAGATCTTAAAAGAGACCCTCGACGTTTAAGGGACAGGACTGGGGTGGCCAGATAACCTGAAAGAGATCTTAAAAGAGACCCTCAACGTTTAAGGGACAGGACTGGGGTGGCCAGATACCCTGAAAGAGATCTTAAAAGAGACCCTCAACGTTTAAGGGACAGGACTGGGGTGGCCAGATACCCTGAAATAAACATTAAAAAAGACTTTAAACATTTAAGGGACAGGACTGGGGTGGCCAGATACCCTGAAATAAACATTAAAAAATACTTTAAACATTTAAGGGACAGGACTGGGGTAAACTGAAATAAACATTAAAAAAGACTTTAAACATTTAAGGGACAGGACTGGGGTGGCCAGATACCCTGAAATAAACATTAAAAAATACTTTAAACATTTAAGGGACAGGACTAGGGTGGCCAGATACCCTGAAATGAACATTAAAAAAGACTTTAAACGTTTAAGGGACAGGACTGGGGTGGCCAGATACCCTGAAATAAACATTAAAAAATACTTTAAACATTTAAGGGACAGGACTAGGGTGGCCAGATACCCTGAAATAAACATTAAAAAAGACTTTAAACATTTAAGGGACAGGACTGGGGTGGCCAGATACCCTGAAATAAACATTAAAAAATACTTTAAACATTTAAGGGACAGGACTGGGGTGGCCAGATACCCTGAAATAAACATTAAAAAATACTTTAAACATTTAAGGGACAGGACTGGGGTGGCCAGATACCCTGAAAGAGATCTTAAAAGAGACCCTCAACGTTTAAGGGACAGGACTGGGGTGGCCAGATACCCTGAAATAAACATTAAAAAAGACTTTAAACGTTTAAGGGACAGGACTGGGGTGGCCAGATACCCTGAAATAAACATTAAAAAATACTTTAAACATTTAAGGGACAGGACTGGGGTGGCCAGATACCCTGAAAGAGATCTTAAAAGAGACCCTCAACGTTTAAGGGACAGGACTGGGGTGGCCAGATACCCTGAAATAAACATTAAAAAGACTAAACATTTAAGGGACAGGACTGGGGTGGCCAGATAACCTGAAATAAACATTAAAAAAGACTTTAAACATTTAAGGGACAGGACTGGGGTGGCCAGATAACCTGAAATAAACATTAAAAAATGCTTTAAACATTTAAGGGACAGGACTGGGGTGGCCAGATACCCTGAAATGAACATTAAAAAAGACTTTAAACATTTAAGGGACAGGACTGGGGTGGCCAGATACCCTGAAATAAACATTAAAAAATACTTTAAACGTTTAAGGGACAGGACTGGGGTGGCCAGATACCCTGAAATAAACATTAAAAAATACTTTAAACATTTAAGGGACAGGACTGGGGTGGCCAGATACCCTGAAAGAGATCTTAAAAGAGACCCTCAACGTTTAAGGGACAGGACTGGGGTGGCCAGATACCCTGAAATAAACATTAAAAAAGACTAAACATTTAAGGGACAGGACTGGGGTGGCCAGATAACCTGAAATAAACATTAAAAAAGACTTTAAACATTTAAGGGACAGGACTGGGGTGGCCAGATAACCTGAAATAAACATTAAAAAAGACTTTAAACATTTAAGGGACAGGACTGGGGTGGCCAGATACCCTGAAAGAGATCATTAAAAAGAGACCCTCAACATTTAAGGGACAGGACTGGGGTGGCCAGATACCCTGAAATAAACATTAAAAAAGACTTTAAACATTTAAGGGACAGGACTGGGGTGGCCAGATACCCTGAAAGAGATCTTAAAAGAGACCTTTCAACGTTTAAGGGACAGGACTGGGGTGGCCAGATACCCTGAAAGAGATCTTAAAAGAGACCCTCAACGTTTAAGGGACAGGACTGGGGTGGCCAGATACCCTGAAATAAACATTAAAAAAGACTTTAAACATTTAAGGGACAGGACTGGGGTGGCCAGATACCCTGAAATAAACATTAAAAAAGACTTTAAACATTTAAGGGACAGGACTGGGGTGGCCAGATAACCTGAAATAAACATTAAAAAAGACTTTAAACATTTAAGGGACAGGACTGGGGTGGCCAGATACCCTGAAATAAACATTAACAAATACTTTAAACATTTAAGGGACAGGACTGGGGTGGCCAGATACCCTGAAAGAGATCTTAAAAGAGACCCTCAACGTTTAAGGGACAGGACTGGGGTGGCCAGATACCCTGAAATAGATCTTAAAAGAGACCCTCAACGTTTAAGGGACAGGACTGGGGTGGCCAGATACCCTGAAAGAGATCTTAAAAGAGACTCTCAACGTTTAAGGGATAGGACTGGGGTGGCCAGATACCCTGAAATAAACATTAAAAAAGACTTTAAACATTTAAGGGACAGGACTGGGGTGGCCAGATAACCTGAAATAAACATTAAAAAAGACTTTAAACATTTAAGGGACAGGACTGGGGTGGCCAGATACCCTGAAATAAACATTAAAAAAGACTTTAAACATTTAAGGGACAGGACTGGGGTGGCCAGATAACCTGAAATAAACATTAAAAAAGACTTTAAACATTTAAGGGACAGGACTGGGGTGGCCAGATAACCTGAAATAAACATTAAAAAGACTTTAAACATTTAAGGGACAGGACTGGGGTGGCCAGATAACCTGAAATAAACATTAAAAAAGACTTTAAACATTTAAGGGACAGGACTGGGGTGGCCAGATACCCTGAAAGAGATCTTAAAAGAGACCCTTAAACATTTAAGGGACAGGACTGGGGTGGCCAGATAACCTGAAAGAGATCTTAAAAGAGACCCTCGACGTTTAAGGGACAGGACTGGGGTGGCCAGATACCCTGAAAGAGATCTTAAAAGAGACCCTCAACGTTTAAGGGACAGGACTGGGGTGGCCAGATACCCTGAAAGAGATCTTAAAAGAGACCCTCAACGTTTAAGGGACAGGACTGGGGTGGCCAGATACCCTGAAATAAACATTAAAAAAGACTTTAAACATTTAAGGGACAGGACTGGGGTGGCCAGATACCCTGAAATAAACATTAAAAAAATACTTTAAACATTTAAGGGACAGGACTAGGGTGGCCAGATACCCTGAAATGAACATTAAAAAAGACTTTAAACGTTTAAGGGACAGGACTGGGGTGGCCAGATACCCTGAAATAAACATTAAAAAATACTTTAAACATTTAAGGGACAGGACTAGGGTGGCCAGATACCCTGAAATGAACATTAAAAAAGACTTTAAACATTTAAGGGACAGGACTGGGGTGGCCAGATACCCTGAAATAAACATTAAAAAATACTTTAAACGTTTAAGGGACAGGACTGGGGTGGCCAGATACCCTGAAATAAACATTAAAAAATACTTTAAACATTTAAGGGACAGGACTGGGGTGGCCAGATACCCTGAAAGAGATCTTAAAAGAGACCCTCAACGTTTAAGGGACAGGACTGGGGTGGCCAGATAACCTGAAATAAACATTAAAAAAGACTTTAAACATTTAAGGGACAGGACTGGGGTGGCCAGATAACCTGAAATAAACATTAAAAAATGCTTTAAACATTTAAGGGACAGGACTGGGGTGGCCAGATACCCTGAAAGAGATCTTAAAAGAGACCCTCAACGTTTAAGGGACAGGACTGGGGTGGCCAGATACCCTGAAATAAACATTAAAAAAGACTTTAAACATTTAAGGGACAGGACTGGGGTGGCCAGATACCCTGAAAGAGATCTTAAAAGAGACCCTCAACGTTTAAGGGACAGGACTGGGGTGGCCAGATACCCTGAAAGAATCTTAAAAAGACTTTAAACGTTTAAGGGACAGGACTGGGGTGGCCAGATACCCTGAAATAAACATTAAAAAATACTTTAAACATTTAAGGGACAGGACTGGGGTGGCCAGATAACCTGAAATAAACATTAAAAAGACTTTAAACATTTAAGGGACAGGACTGGGGTGGCCAGATACCCTGAAATAAACATTAAAAAGACTTTAAACATTTAAGGGACAGGACTGGGGTGGCCAGATACCCTGAAATAAACATTAAAAATACTTTAAACATTTAAGGGACAGGACTGGGGTGGCCAGATACCCTGAAAGAGATCTTAAAAGAGACCCTCAACGTTTAAGGGACAGGACTGGGGTGGCCAGATACCCTGAAATAGATCTTAAAAGAGACCCTCAACGTTTAAGGGATAGGACTGGGGTGGCCAGATACCCTGAAATAAACATTAAAAAGACTTTAAACATTTAAGGGACAGGACTGGGGTGGCCAGATAACCTGAAATAAACATTAAAAAAGACTTTAAACATTTAAGGGACAGGACTGGGGTGGCCAGATACCCTGAAATAAACATTAAAAAATACTTTAAACATTTAAGGGACAGGACTGGGGTGGCCAGATAACCTGAAATAAACATTAAAAAAGACTTTAAACATTTAAGGGACAGGACTGGGGTGGCCAGATAACCTGAAATAAACATTAAAAAAGACTTTAAACATTTAAGGGACAGGACTGGGGTGGCCAGATACCCTGAAATAAACATTAAAAAATACTTTAAACATTTAAGGGACAGGACTGGGGTGGCCAGATACCCTGAAAGAGATCTTAAAAGAGACCCTCAACGTTTAAGGGACAGGACTGGGGTGGCCAGATACCCTGAAAGAGATCTTAAAAGAGACCCTCAACGTTTAAGGGACAGGACTGGGGTGGCCAGATACCCTGAAATAAACATTAAAAAAGACTTTAAACATTTAAGGGACAGGACTGGGGTGGCCAGATAACCTGAAATAAACATTAAAAAAGACTTTAAACATTTAAGGGACAGGACTGGGGTGGCCAGATACCTGAAATAAACATTAAAAAATACTTTAAACATTTAAGGGACAGGACTGGGGTGGCCAGATAACCTGAAATAAACATTAAAAAAGACTTTAAACATTTAAGGGACAGGACTGGGGTGGCCAGATACCCTGAAAGAGATCTTAAAAGAGACCCTCAATGTTTAAGGGACAGGACTGGGGTGGCCAGATACCCTGAAAGAGATCTTAAAAGAGACCCTCAACGTTTAAGGGATAGGACTGGGGTGGCCAGATACCCTGAAATAAACATAAAAAAAGACTTTAAACATTTAAGGGACAGGACTGGGGTGGCCAGATACCCTGAAAGAGATCTTAAAAGAGACCCTCAACGTTTAAGGGACAGGACTGGGGTGGCCAGATAACCTGAAATAAACATTAAAAAAGACTTTAAACATTTAAGGGACAGGACTGGGGTGGCCAGATAACCTGAAATGAACATTAAAAAATACTTTAAACATTTAAGGGACAGGACTGGGGTGGCCAGATACCCTGAAATAAACATTAACAAATACTTTAAACATTTAAGGGACAGGACTGGGGTGGCCAGATACCCTGAAAGAGATCTTAAAAGAGACCCTCAACGTTTAAGGGACAGGACTGGGGTGGCCAGATACCCTGAAATAAACATTAACAAAGACTTTAAACATTTAAGGGACAGGACTGGGGTGGCCAGATACCCTGAAATGAACATTAAAAAAGACTTTAAACATTTAAGGGACAGGACTGGGGTGGCCAGATACCCTGAAATAAACATTAAAAAATACTTTAAACATTTAAGGGACAGGACTAGGGTGGCCAGATACCCTGAAATGAACATTAAAAAAGACTTTAAACATTTAAGGGACAGGACTGGGGTGGCCAGATACCCTGAAATAAACATTAAAAAATTCTTTAAACGTTTAAGGGACAGGACTGGGGTGGCCAGATACCCTGAAATAAACATTAAAAAATACTTTAAACATTTAAGGGACAGGAAGATACCCTGAAAGAGATCTTAAAAAGACCCTCAACGTTTAAGGGACAGGACTGGGGTGGCCAGATACCCTGAAATAAACATTAAAAAAGACTTTAAACATTTAAGGGACAGGACTGGGGTGGCCAGATACCCTGAAATAAACATTAAAAAAGACTTTAAACATTTAAGGGACAGGACTGGGGTGGCCAGATACCCTGAAAGAGATCTTAAAAGAGACCCTCAACGTTTAAGGGACAGGACTGGGGTGGCCAGATACCCTGAAATAAACATTAAAAAAGACTTTAAACATTTAAGGGACAGGACTGGGGTGGCCAGATAACCTGAAATAAACATTAAAAAATACTTTAAACATTTAAGGGACAGGACTGGGGTGGCCAGATACCCTGAAATAAACATTAAAAAATACTTTAAACATTTAAGGGACAGGACTGGGGTGGCCAGATACCCTGAAAGAGATCTTAAAAGAGACCCTCAACGTTTAAGGGACAGGACTGGGGTGGCCAGATACCCTGAAATAAACATTAAAAAATACTTTAAACATTTAAGGGACAGGACTAGGGTGGCCAGATAACCCTGAAATGAACATTAAAAAGACTTTAAACGTTTAAGGGACAGGACTGGGGTGGCCAGATACCCTGAAATAAACATTAAAAAATACTTTAAACATTTAAGGGACAGGACTGGGGTGGCCAGATACCCTGAAATGAACATTAAAAAAGACTTTAAACATTTAAGGGACAGGACTGGGGTGGCCAGATACCCTGAAATAAACATTAAAAAATACTTTAAACGTTTAAGGGACAGGACTGGGGTGGCCAGATACCCTGAAATAAACATTAAAAAATACTTTAAACATTTAAGGGACAGGACTGGGGTGGCCAGATACCCTGAAAGAGATCTTAAAAGAGACCCTCAACGTTTAAGGGACAGGACTGGGGTGGCCAGATACCCTGAAATAAACATTAAAAAAGACTAAACATTTAAGGGACAGGACTGGGGTGGCCAGATAACCTGAAATAAACATTAAAAAAGACTTTAAACATTTAAGGGACAGGACTGGGGTGGCCAGATAACCTGAAATAAACATTAAAAAATGCTTTAAACATTTAAGGGACAGGACTGGGGTGGCCAGATACCCTGAAAGAGATCTTAAAAGAGACCCTCAACGTTTAAGGGACAGGACTGGGGTGGCCAGATACCCTGAAATAAACATTAAAAAAGACTTTAAACATTTAAGGGACAGGACTGGGGTGGCCAGATACCCTGAAAGAGATCTTAAAAGAGACCCTCAACGTTTAAGGGACAGGACTGCGGTGGCCAGATACCCTGAAAGAGATCTTAAAAGAGACCCTCAACGTTTAAGGGATAGGACTGGGGTGGCCAGATACCCTGAAATAAACATTAAAAAATACTTTAAACATTTAAGGGACAGGACTGGGGTGGCCAGATAACCTGAAATAAACATTAAAAAAGACTTTAAACATTTAAGGGACAGGACTGGGGTGGCCAGATAACCTGAAATAAACATTAAAAAAGACTTTAAACATTTAAGGGACAGGACTGGGGTGGCCAGATACCCTGAAATAAACATTAACAAATACTTTAAACATTTAAGGGACAGGACTGGGGTGGCCAGATACCCTGAAAGAGATCTTAAAAGAGACCCTCAACGTTTAAGGGACAGGACTGGGGTGGCCAGATACCCTGAAATAGATCTTAAAAGAGACCCTCAACGTTTAAGGGATAGGACTGGGGTGGCCAGATACCCTGAAATAAACATTAAAAAGACTTTAAACATTTAAGGGACAGGACTGGGGTGGCCAGATAACCTGAAATAAACATTAAAAAAGACTTTAAACATTTAAGGGACAGGACTGGGGTGGCCAGATACCCTGAAATAAACATTAAAAAGACTTTAAACATTTAAGGGACAGGACTGGGGTGGCCAGATAACCTGAAATAAACATTAAAAAAGACTTTAAACATTTAAGGGACAGGACTGGGGTGGCCAGATAACCTGAAATAAACATTAAAAAAGACTTTAAACATTTAAGGGACAGGACTGGGGTGGCCAGATACCCTGAAATAAACATTAAAAAAGACTTTAAACATTTAAGGGACAGGACTGGGGTGGCCAGATAACCTGAAATAAACATTAAAAAAGACTTTAAACATTTAAGGGACAGGACTGGGGTGGCCAGATAACCTGAAATAAACATTAAAAAAGACTTTAAACATTTAAGGGACAGGACTGGGGTGGCCAGATAACCTGAAATAAACATTAACAAATACTTTAAACATTTAAGGGACAGGACTGGGGTGGCCAGATACCCTGAAAGAGATCTTAAAAGAGACCCTCAACGTTTAAGGGACAGGACTGGGGTGGCCAGATACCCTGAAATAGATCTTAAAAGAGACCCTCAACGTTTAAGGGACAGGACTGGGGTGGCCAGATACCCTGAAATAAACATTAAAAAAGACTTTAAACATTTAAGGGACAGGACTGGGGTGGCCAGATACCCTGAAATAAACATTAAAAAATACTTTAAACATTTAAGGGACAGGACTGGGGTGGCCAGATACCCTGAAATAAACATTAAAAAAGACTTTAAACATTTAAGGGACAGGACTGGGGTGGCCAGATACCCTGAAATAAACATTAAAAAATACTTTAAACATTTAAGGGACAGGACTGGGGTGGCCAGATAACCTGAAATAAACATTAAAAAGACTTCTTTAAACATTTAAGGGACAGGACTGGGGTGGCCAGATACCCTGAAAGAGATCTTAAAAGAGACCCTCAATGTTTAAGGGACAGGACTGGGGTGGCCAGATACCCTGAAAGAGATCTTAAAAAGAGACCCTCAACGTTTAAGGGACAGGACTGGGGTGGCCAGATACCCTGAAATAAACATTAAAAAATACTTTAAACATTTAAGGGACAGGACTGGGGTGGCCAGATACCCTGAAATAAACATAAAAAAAGACTTTAAACATTTAAGGGACAGGACTGGGGTGGCCAGATACCCTGAAAGAGATCTTAAAAGAGACCCTCAACGTTTAAGGGACAGGACTGGGGTGGCCAGATAACCTGAAATAAACATTAAAAAAGACTTTAAACATTTAAGGGACAGGACTGGGGTGGCCAGATACCCTGAAATAAACATTAAAAAAGACTTTAAACATTTAAGGGACAGGACTGGGGTGGCCAGATACCCTGAAAGAGATCTTAAAAGAGACCCTCAACGTTTAAGGGACAGGACTGGGGTGGCCAGATAACCTGAAATGAACATTAAAAAAGACTTTAAACATTTAAGGGACAGGACTGGGGTGGCCAGATACCCTGAAATAAACATTAACAAATACTTTAAACATTTAAGGGACAGGACTGGGGTGGCCAGATACCCTGAAAGAGATCTTAAAAGAGACCCTCAACGTTTAAGGGACAGGACTGGGGTGGCCAGATACCCTGAAATAAACATTAAAAAAGACTTTAAACATTTAAGGGACAGGACTGGGGTGGCCAGATAACCTGAAATAAACATTAAAAAAGACTTTAAACATTTAAGGGACAGGACTGGGGTGGCCAGATACCCTGAAATAAACATTAAAAAATACTTTAAACATTTAAGGGACAGGACTGGGGTGGCCAGATACCCTGAAAGAGATCTTAAAAGAGACCCTCAACGTTTAAGGGACAGGACTGGGGTGGCCAGATACCCTGAAATAAACATTAAAAAATACTTTAAACATTTAAGGGACAGGACTGGGGTGGCCAGATACCCTGAAATGAACATTAAAAAAGACTTTAAACGTTTAAGGGACAGGACTGGGGTGGCCAGATACCCTGAAATAAACATTAAAAAATACTTTAAACATTTAAGGGACAGGACTAGGGTGGCCAGATACCCTGAAATGAACATTAAAAAAGACTTTAAACATTTAAGGGACAGGACTGGGGTGGCCAGATACCCTGAAATAAACATTAAAAAATTCTTTAAACGTTTAAGGGACAGGACTGGGGTGGCCAGATACCCTGAAATAAACATTAAAAAATACTTTAAACATTTAAGGGACAGGACTGGGGTGGCCAGATACCCTGAAAGAGATCTTAAAAGAGACCCTCAACGTTTAAGGGACAGGACTGGGGTGGCCAGATAACCTGAAATAAACATTAAAAAAGACTAAACATTTAAGGGACAGGACTGGGGTGGCCAGATAACCTGAAATAAACATTAAAAAAGACTTTAAACATTTAAGGGACAGGACTGGGGTGGCCAGATAACCTGAAATAAACATTAAAAAATGCTTTAAACATTTAAGGGACAGGACTGGGGTGGCCAGATACCCTGAAAGAGATCTTAAAAGAGACCCTCAACGTTTAAGGGACAGGACTGGGGTGGCCAGATACCCTGAAATAAACATTAAAAAAGACTTTAAACATTTAAGGGACAGGACTGGGGTGGCCAGATACCCTGAAAGAGATCTTAAAAGAGACCCTCAACGTTTAAGGGACAGGACTGCGGTGGCCAGATACCCTGAAAGAGATCTTAAAAGAGACCCTCAACGTTTAAGGGATAGGACTGGGGTGGCCAGATACCCTGAAATAAACATTAAAAAAGACTTTAAACATTTAAGGGACAGGACTGGGGTGGCCAGATAACCTGAAATAAACATTGAAAAAGACTTTAAACATTTAAGGGACAGGACTGGGGTGGCCAGATAACCTGAAATAAACATTAAAAAAGACTTTAAACATTTAAGGGACAGGACTGGGGTGGCCAGATACCCTGAAATAAACATTAACAAATACTTTAAACATTTAAGGGACAGGACTGGGGTGGCCAGATACCCTGAAAGAGATCTTAAAAGAGACCCTCAACGTTTAAGGGACAGGACTGGGGTGGCCAGATACCCTGAAATAGATCTTAAAAGAGACCCTCAACGTTTAAGGGATAGGACTGGGGTGGCCAGATACCCTGAAATAAACATTAAAAAGACTTTAAACATTTAAGGGACAGGACTGGGGTGGCCAGATAACCTGAAATAAACATTAAAAAAGACTTTAAACATTTAAGGGACAGGACTGGGGTGGCCAGATACCCTGAAATAAACACTAAAAAATACTTTAAACATTTAAGGGACAGGACTGGGGTGGCCAGATAACCTGAAATAAACATTAAAAAAGACTTTAAACATTTAAGGGACAGGACTGGGGTGGCCAGATAACCTGAAATAAACATTAAAAAAGACTTTAAACATTTAAGGGACAGGACTGGGGTGGCCAGATACCCTGAAATAAACATTAAAAAATACTTTAAACATTTAAGGGACAGGACTGGGGTGGCCAGATAACCTGAAATAAACATTAAAAAAGACTTTAAACATTTAAGGGACAGGACTGGGGTGGCCAGATAACCTGAAATAAACATTAAAAAAGACTTTAAACATTTAAGGGACAGGACTGGGGTGGCCAGATAACCTGAAATAAACATTAACAAATACTTTAAACATTTAAGGGACAGGACTGGGCTGGCCAGATACCCTGAAAGAGATCTTAAAAGAGACCCTCAACGTTTAAGGGACAGGACTGGGGTGGCCAGATACCCTGAAATAGATCTTAAAAGAGACCCTCAACGTTTAAGGGATAGGACTGGGGTGGCCACATACCCTGAAATAAACATTAAAAAAGACTTTAAACATTTAAGGGACAGGACTGGGGTGGCCAGATACCCTGAAATAAACATTAAAAAATACTTTAAACATTTAAGGGACAGGACTGGGGTGGCCAGATAACCTGAAATAAACATTAAAAAAGACTTTAAACATTTAAGGGACAGGACTGGGGTGGCCAGATACCCTGAAATAAACATTAAAAAATACTTTAAACATTTAAGGGACAGGACTGGGGTGGCCAGATAACCTGAAATAAACATTAAAAAAGACTTTAAACATTTAAGGGACAGGACTGGGGTGGCCAGATACCCTGAAAGAGATCTTAAAAGAGACCCTCAATGTTTAAGGGACAGGACTGGGGTGGCCAGATACCCTGAAAGAGATCTTAAAAGAGACCCTCAACGTTTAAGGGATAGGACTGGGGTGGCCAGATACCCTGAAATAAACATTAAAAAATATTTTAAACATTTAAGGGACAGGACTGGGGTGGCCAGATACCCTGAAATAAACATAAAAAAAGACTTTAAACATTTAAGGGACAGGACTGGGGTGGCCAGATACCCTGAAAGAGATCTTAAAAGAGACCCTCAACGTTTAAGGGACAGGACTGGGGTGGCCAGATAACCTGAAATAAACATTAAAAAAGACTTTAAACATTTAAGGGACAGGACTAGGGTGGCCAGATACCCTGAAATAAACATAAAAAAAGACTTTAAACATTTAAGGGACAGGACTGGGGTGGCCAGATACCCTGAAAGAGATCTTAAAAGAGACCCTCAACGTTTAAGGGACAGGACTGGGGTGGCCAGATAACCTGAAATGAACATTAAAAAAGACTTTAAACATTTAAGGGACAGGACTGGGGTGGCCAGATACCCTGAAATAAACATTAACAAATACTTTAAACATTTAAGGGACAGGACTGGGGTGGCCAGATACCCTGAAAGAGATCTTAAAAGAGACCCTCAACGTTTAAGGGACAGGACTGGGGTGGCCAGATACCCTGAAATAAACATTAAAAAAGACTTTAAACATTTAAGGGACAGGACTGGGGTGGCCAGATAACCTGAAATAAACATTAAAAAAGACTTTAAACATTTAAGGGACAGGACTGGGGTGGCCAGATACCCTGAAAGAGATCTTAAAAGAGACCCTCAACGTTTAAGGGATAGGACTGGGGTGGCCAGATACCCTGAAAGAGATCTTAAAAGAGACCCTCAACGTTTAAGGGACAGGACTGGGGTGGCCAGATATCTTAAGAGACTTACATCATGCAAAGCCCCACAGAAGGTTGTCCAGGATGTACCCTCTACCCCTCACATAGATCACCATGTAACACCCAAAAGAGGCATCCATTACGTAACTCTCCACTCCACACAGAATACTCAAGCCCTGGAAGTGGGTTATCTTAACATGGTCATTTTGGGGGTGAACTTGTGTCTCTATCTCCATGGCACACCCTTTCACGACCATCCACTAGTGATTTCACTATATCCATCGTGTCCCTCTAGAATAGATTACCCCCCCCCCACACACACACACACTTAATTAAGCTCCTACTGTAGTCACACTCTCCTGCACTTTACCCAAAATCCCTCTAAAATGTATATTGTATGTGGATGATATTTATTTTGCCCTTAGGTTCTGTCAAGTTATGGTATACCTTTGTAGCACAGATATAAATTTCAGGTTTTATTTCAGTTCTACAGAATATACAGCTGTGGATCAGGTTGTCAGTCAGTGTGTACCATAACTCAAATGATTTATTCTTTACCTGTATGTTTTTTTTTCAGGAAAAGACATACAGGCGCAACCTTTTCCCCTCCTTTCTCTTCCCCAGCAAAAAGGTTGTAATGGATTCTTATTACGTTTTCTAACACTTGATATACAATTTGTTTCTACACACAGCTCTGTGACTCTGAATATTTCTCAGGTCTAGGTAGAGAGAAGAGCTTTTTAGCAGAGCTTGTTCACAACAAGCTGACCTTTCAGTCACCACAATAACAAAATGGGAAATAGAAACAGAATGAAGTTTCACAAACCTATTATCTTGGTGACCTTACTGCTCAGTCAAGGATATTGCATTGTTATTGATCTCTACACAGAGAGATGTTAGATTATATTGCCTATATCTTCAGACCATGGAGGGGATATTAAAGACTTTATTGTTTATTGACTTTATTGTTATTTTTTCTAAACTGTGTGTCCCAAATGGCACCCTATTCCCTACAGTGCACTACATTTGACCAGGGCCTATAGGGTTCCGGTCAAAAGTAGTGCACTATATAAGGAATAAGGTGCCATAAAATGTCTTCGATAGACAAATAACAATGAAGTATCTTTGATATCCCCAAAGCTACAGGCATACTGTAGCTTTGTAAAATAAGAAAATGTGGACTATATTTTAAATGTGCTCCAACACTATTGGCTGTGTCTTTCTTCTTTGTCGTTGTATGGGTGATTAGATCAACGCAGATGTTAATTTGTGTATATATGTATCCTCTCATTCACATTCACCTTTCCGATTTATACCTAACTGTGTTCACAATATATTCAGAAAGTAAAGATTCTCCCTTTGTATCAACAATTTCTTTGAATGTAAGTATATTAAATGTATCACTAATGTATGATAAAATTTGTGACAAATTTGTGTCTCCAAAATGTCCAGTTATGCATAGATAGAGGAGCTTGGTCCATCCATACTAAATCATTTAAGCAGTCAGATCGATGTCAGTATAGTTATGAAAGGTGTCGCATTTGTGAAGGTCTTGGATTACTCAAGTCCTGTCAATGTCTATGATTCAGATCAAGTCACTCCCTGTGAGGGAGCTGAGAACGGCAAGCAGAGGATGGACAACTTGCCCTGTAGTTCCTCCTAGTGGCCAGGAAGGTTTGTAGGTCTTTCAGAAAAGTGTGGTTACAGTCAGAAGGTATAACCCAGACACGTCTCAGAGGCTATAAGCATCCATTGAAGCGTCAGTTTAGAATGTTTTCTCACCACCAAATATGATATGGAACTAGGTGAAACTTTTTATGTTCCCAAACCTAGAATCTGTTACGAACACAGCGCAAGTTTTATAGACTTGACACTTTGCCAAAGTTTTTTAAAAATGGCATTGTTTAGGAGTACAAGGTCGAAGTGAGTTTGTGCACACACGTTCTGCCCACTATGAATTATTTTCTCCTACTGCAAACGACACAGACAAACTATCTTGGGTTAATTATAAATATCTTTCAGTGGGCTTTCTCTGTAGCTGGGACGTGTTCACCAGGGCACGTAACGGAACATGCTTTAAAGCATTTTGAAATGTAAATCTAAAATGAATGTTTCCTACTGGACAAGGTTAGGTAGTCACTCCCTGTTTCAATCCATTTTCTTCCATTTGATGCCTAATGAACACGACCCTGGTGTCGGTTATAACCTTTGTGTTTACAGATCCATGTCTGGAGTGTACCTTGGAGTGATGACCCTTGTTTAAATGTTTAACGTAGAGGATTTAATGGTGTATCTTTAGATCAGAAAACAGAATATTCCTCCTCATTTGTTGATACGTTAGATGGGATGAATAAAACCAAACTCGGCATAAACATGCTGTGAATTCCTATATATTGCAATTCCATATCACACACACATGCAGTTGAAGTCGTAGGTTTACATACACCTTAGCCAAATACATTTAAACTCAGTTGTTCACAATTCCTTACATTTAATCCTAGTAAACATTCTCTGTCTTTGGTCAGTCAGGATCACCACTTAATTTTAAGAATTTGAAATGTCAGAATAATAGTAGAGAGAATGATTTATTTCAGCTTTTATTTCTTTCATCACGTTCCCAGTGGGTCAGAAGTTTCCATACACTCAATTAGTATTTGGTAGCATTGCCATTAAATTGTTTAACTTGGGTCAAACTTTTCGGGTAGGTTTCCACAAACTTCCCACAATAAGTTGGGTGAAATTTGGCCCATTCCTCCTGACACAGCTGGTGTAACTGAGTCAGGTTTGTAGGTCTCCTTGTTCGCATACACTTTTTGAGTTCTGCCCACAAATGTTCTATAGGATTGAGGTCAGGGCTTTGTGATGGCCACTCCAATACCTTGACTTTGTTGTACTTAAGCCATTTTGCCACAATTTTGGAAATATGTTTGAGGTCATTGTCCATTTGGATGAACCATTTGTGACCAAGCTTTAACTTCCTGACTGATATCTTAAGATGTTGCTTCAACATATCCATATAAATTTCATCCTTCATGATGCCATCTATTTTGTGAAGTGCACCAGTCCCTCCTGCAGCAAATCACCTCCACAACATGATGCTGCCACCCCCGTGCTTCACGGTTGGGATGGTGTTCTTCGACTTGCAAGCCTCCCCCTTTTTCCTCCAAACATAACGCTGGTCATTATGGCCAAACAGTTCTATTTTTGTTTAATCAGATCAGAGGACATTTCTCAAAAAAGTATGATCTTTGTCCCCATGTGCAGTTGCAAACTGTAGTCTGGCTTTTTTATGTCGGTTTTGGAGCAGGGGCTTCTTCCTTGCTGAGCAGCCTTTCAGGTTATGTCGATATAGGGCTTGTTTTACTGTGGATAAAGATACTTTTGTACCTGTTTCCTCCAGCATCTTCACAAGGTCTGTTGCTGTTGTTCTGGGATTGATTTGCACTTTTCGCACCAAAGTACGTTCATCTCTATGAGACAGAACGCATCTCCTTCCTGAGCGGTATGACAGCTGCGTGGTCCCATGGTGTTTATACTTGCATACTGTTGTTTGTACAGATGAACGTGGTACCTTCAGGCATTTGGAAATTGCTCCCAAGGATAAACCAGACTTGTGGAGGGTCTACAATGTATTTTCTGAGGTCTTGGGTGATTTCTTTTGATTTTCCCATGATGTCAAGCAAAGAGACACTGAGTTTGAAGGTAGGCCTTGAAATACATCCACAGGTACACCTCCAATTGACTCAAATTATGTCAATTGGCCTCTTAGAAGCTTCTAAAGCCATTACATCATATTCTGGAATTTTCCAATCTGTTTAAAGGCACAGTCAACTTAGTGTATGTAAACTTCTGACCCACTGGAATTGTGATACAGTGAATTATAAGTGAAATAATCTGTCTGTAAACAATTGTTGGTAAAATGAGTGTGTCATTAACAAAGTGGATGTCCTAACCGACTTGCCAAAACTATAGTTTGTTAACAAGAAATTTGTGGAGTGGTTGAAAAACTAGTTCTAATGACTCCAACCTAAGGGTATGTAAACTTCCGACTTCAACTATAGATACTGTACGTTACATATAACCTTCACCACTGGCACTGAGGCATGTTTGTGTAGATCTATCTGGCCTCACCCTTGCCTGAGCATACCTGGAATTCTTTCACTGATTTTTTTCCAAATCAGTTACATACAGTACTGTAGGAAGATTCTATGTCACAACGAGCGCTAAAGACAGACATCACATATACCTGGAACATTAAACAAGTAATTTATTGTAGCATCAACATGTGAAAAATGACCATGGAATAGAGCATGGAATATACTTAAGTATCAAATCAATCAAGCATGGATGAGTGTTGTTCGTAGTGTACCATGTTGTATAGACCATGGATTACCCCCATCTATGGCACCAAGATGCGAGCACTCTTCTTCTTGTCTTCTGATTGAACACAATAATCTCTATCTATCACAAACTCTGTTTGAAAGATGGTCAGTCAGACCCAGCATCAGCAGTCAGACAGGAGGCCAGGGAAGTAGCCTACGTGGCATACTGCAGAGCACTCCATTCTGGCACCTCTGGCCTCCTGTTCGTCTCACCCCTACAGGAGGTCCGCTCCCGCTCAGCCCAGTCAAAGTCTTATCTGTCCTAGCACCCCAATGGTGGAACCAGCTTCCCCCTGGTGCTAGGACAGCAGAGTCCCTGCCCATCTTCCGAAAAAATGTCTGAAACCCTTCCTCTACAAAGACCATATTAAATAAAACATACAGTTGTCTTTTCCTACTAGCACTGTATTTGCTGATAACTTATTTATTGAGGAAAAATGTACTACAACTGTGATATGTGGTTGTCTCAGCTAGCTATCTTAAGATGAATTCACTAACTGTGATATGTGGTTGTCTCAGCTAGCTATCTTAAGATGAATTCACTAACTGTGATATGTGGTTGTCTCAGCTAGCTATCTTAAGATGAATTCACTAACTGTGATATGTGGTTGTCTCAGCTAGCTATCTTAAGATGAATTCACTAACTGTGATATGTGGTTGTCTCAGCTAGCTATCTTAAGATGAATTCACTAACTGTGATATGTGGTTGTCTCAGCTAGCTATCTTAAGATGAATTCACTAACTGTAAGTTAATGTAGCTGAGAGCATCTGCTAAAAAATGGGTGGAGAGCAGCCTAACCACTTCCTCCCTGTCCCATTTCCATGCTTCTGAACCCTACACCTCCTTCCGTAGCACCACCCGAACACTTGAGAATATTTTTGCCAGGGCTTCGAACAGGGGGTCACAGAAGGTGTGGATGGCCAGGGAGTAGATGCGGCTCAGACATTGGGACTCGATCAGACAGCTTTTAATGCATGGCACAACGGCCCAGATGTGGCAGAAGGAGAGGCAAGCGAATAGGAAGCCCCACAGCAGAGCCACTGGGATCCCCAAAATGGCTGATAGGATGCGGTAGCACCAGTATTTGGACACAGTGAAGGTGGTGTAACTGGCTTTCCACACCCCATCCAGACTGTGAGTCCCATCAGGCTCAGCGATCACATCCTCAAAGTCCACCTGCAGGGGGAGACAGATAGGCCATTGTACTGTAATTGATAAAAGGGTCCAGCTTCTGACACCAACGGCAATGAGACAGGACACCATTATGTTAGCTTCAGGAATATCTTTACTAAGTTAAAACCTAATATCTTACGCAACGCATTATGGGTATTGTAGTACATTATGCTACAGCCATCAGCAGCTGGACCTTCTTTTAGCTCAGTTAAAAACTGCTGTATTATATTGCCTGAAACCTCTCACTGTCCCAAGCAAATTCATCTATCATGAGTAAATACTGTATAAGGCAATTGGATACATTCCTACAACATGAATAGATAGTGTTTTAAAGTCACAGATCTAATTAAAGGAAAGGAATTTGTAAGCTGCAGTCCATCTGACACCACTACCCGTAACTATAAATACACTTACTGAATATATACAGAGGGCCATAAAATCCATAAAAAACCTAAAAGCCAGAAAAACCATTAAAACCATAAAAACCATAAAAGCCTAATGATTCATTAGCAAATCAAAGAATACCAGAGAAAACCATCAAAGACATTTTGTAAAAACATGTATTAGAACAAATTCCATGATGGCAGTTTTGGCAGATAAACATTGCGTTCCACTGCCAATCATACCCTTGTGTTTGCCTTCCCAGAAATAGAGCCACTATCTGTAGCTGGGTTGGTAAGAGCTACAGGGATACAGGCTGTTTCAGGGAACATTTGATGGTCACAATAGTAACCCAAATGATAGCACTTCTGGTGCACACACACACACACACACACACACACACACACACACACACACACACACACACACACACACACACACACACACACACACACACACACACACTTAAATGTAATATAGCCTACCTTCACCACATCCTCGTTGACTTGCTTGGGGTCTCTGTTGATCAGGTCAATCTCTTTATGATGTCCGTTTGCCTGAAACCTTTGTTCATAACCATTGTTGATGTCAGCCATGGTTGCAGTCATATGCTAATCAAAGGAGAGGGGCAGAGAGGTACGAGGCAGAGTAGAGGGGTCCGAGAAGAGCGGTCTCAGTAAGGCTGGTAGTTATCCTGGAGCTGGGCAGTGTAGTGGTCAAAGAGGCAGTGTGAGGAGTGGGACAGGGAGTGGCTGTACCCAGGCTTCTGGATTTCCCCTCACTGTGATGTCACTCCTGGAATGCCAGCAGCACCCAGCAGGCAGCTGCCCCTAGTTGTCCTGTCAAACTGTAACCACTGTAGCCATAGCATAGCACAAACACACAAACACACAACACATAGCCTACAGTTACACACATACTTTGTTGACTACAGAAATTCTCGTTAATAATTGCTTATAAACATCTTGTAAACACACCAAAGAATGAACACGCACACACACACACACACACACACACACACACACACACACACACACACACACACACACACACACACACACACACACACACACACACACACACACACACACACACACACACACATTATTTTACTATCCTTGTGGGGACCAAACAATTGATTCCCATTCAAAATCCTATTTTCCCTAACCTCAAACCCTAAACCTTAACCCCTAACCTAACACTAATTGTAATCTTAACCCTCAACCTATCCCCTAAGCCTTAAAGATATGTTTTCCTTGTGGGGACTGGCAAAATGTTTCCACTTGTCCTAATATTCCTTATTTTACTATTCTTGTGAGGACTTCTGGTCCCCACAATGATAGTAAAACCAAACCACCCACACACACGAGTAAGGCCCATTCTCTATCAACACTCATGCCATACCTCACACTGGGACCCTAAGCATTTCTTAAAGGAAAAAGCAGACCTATGTTGCATTTCACACATCCCTGATGGTTCACCATAGTAATTACTGTAGCCCAATATAGTGTGAAGATCACAGGAGTCTTCCAAGGGTATAATAATAGCCAGATTCATAGCAAATGGAATGGCATCAAACATATTTGATGAATTTGATTCCATTCCACTTGATCTGGTCCAGCCATTACCACTAGCCTGTTCTCCCCAATTAAGGTGCCACCAACCATATAGCAATGCTCAGATATAGACAAGTGAGGTCCGTACAGAGAATTGGATGACACTTTCCATGATGCAGCTATATATAATGCCTTATGATACACTACCAAGATATGTTCTGGTTAGTCCCTCCATGGAGAGACTTGTCATATATGATTGAGCAGGTGGTTCTGCTGATAAGACAGAACTGTGCAAAGATCTGAGACTGACATGTAGACCTAAGCATTTTGAGTTTGTGATACATTTACTACCACACGTTAAGTTGAGAGTGGACGGTGGGGATAAACAGCATCAAAATGCTTTCTAGCGTTAACCCCATACAACCTGAGACTCACCTAAAATAAAACAACTTGGCAGGAGATGTAGCATGCTGATGATGTTGGAATATATCATGCATGGCTCACTTTTTTTTCCTGTCACAAACCTGTATTTCCATAACAACCACAAATGGAATGTACCATGAAGGTCTGCCTGTTTTTTCTTGTCACTCAAACCTGTGTTTCCATAGCAACCACAAATGGACAGTACAATGGAAACCTGTGTGTCCATAGCAATCACAAAATACTGCAATGCATATACGTGATATAGTAAGTAATCATCATAATATTAAATTCCCCACCTCCCAACTATTGGCTTAAAAACCTCTTAATGATCCGAGCCTTTTTTTCCATTTTCACCTAAAATGACATACCTAAATGTAACTGCCTGTAGCTCAGGACCTGAAGCAAGGATATGCATATTCTTGATACCATTTGAAAGGAAACACTTTGAAGTTTGTGTAAATGTGAAATTAATTTAGGAGAATATAACCAATTAGATCTGGTAAAAGATAATATAAAGAAAAAAACATGCATTTATAAAAAATAATTGTACCATCATCTTTGAAATGCAAGAGAAAGGCCATAATGTATTATTCCAGCCCAGGCACAGATTTTGGCCACCTGGAACAATAATCGAATTCAGGCATTTTAGGCCAATATTAGTTCTTTAAATTGAAACTTTTTATCTCCAAATTCATTGTAAGTATTGTGCAATATACAGTTATCAAATGGTAGAATGACTTTATTATGAAATGGTTTAAAACAAAACAAAATGTCAACCATAGTTTCCTCTGGTTGTTTGTCATGTCCATGGGGAGGATATTTTGTTTTTTAAAAGTGGTACAGTAAAATCCAAACGTTTGATATATTCCTTCTCACCCATGGTGACCTGATTATGTAAAATCTGCTTTTCTCATGATAACATTCACTACAGGACAAACTCATCACCTCATAGAGGAGGTCTTGAGTGGTACCACTGAGTACTGTCAAGCAATATACATTCAGGCCAGTTGTGTGTGTGAAACACGATTCACTTCAAATACAGGGAGTTTGCATGTGCTTGTTTAATTAATTGAAGTGCCCCATTTCCTATTCTGGGAAGGCAGGGGCCTTTCCAGGGAGGAAGAGAGCAGCGTCCAGACCCTGAGCTGTGAAGTGAAGATGTGTGAATCTTTTACACATTCCCCTTTTCACCTTAACTTCTGACGACATCTTAGATAAGTAACCAATCACCTTGTTGGAAATTGTTTTTAAAAAGTATCCAGTTTTGATCAATCACACTGATCTCAGTTCAGTTGTAAGATCCCATGATCCACCAAAAAGCCTGTAGTTGTGCCCCTGGTCTGATCCTAGAGCATCCTACAAATACTTTGCCCAGGCCTGATAGTCTCCCAAGAGGACATTCCATAGTAGGGTAACATTGGGAACAAGCCCATATTCCAAATCCTGATTTTGTGTGAAGGTCCAATATTCTGTCATTCCAGAGTCAGGCGAAGTCTGATTCCATCGTAGCACTTTGATGCACTAGTGAGGAATGGGCGGACACCAATGTCCAGTACGATGCTCCATAGGCTCTGCAGCCAGTATGTGATTATAAGGATAGGATGCACGAATGGGCTAAAGAACCTTTCAGGATTAGATAGAGAATACAGGGAGTAAGAGAAGAGAAGAGTTTCAAGATGGTAACTTATGGTTCACCCACTGGGCACAGATGTCATTTCAACGTCTGTTTCATGTTGTATTTCATTGAAATGACGTGTATGCCCAGTTGGCATGTATTGTATTCAGTGAACAGTGAACTGATATAATAGACGTACCATATGTGTAGGAAGCTGAGGATGGCGAAGATCAGTCCGGTGATGATGGACACAGGGACGGCCAGCAGGACGGTCACTATGCGGTAGATCCAGACCCTGGTGACCTCGAACAGGGCGTTGCTCCAGATCCACACTCTGTCTCCGCTACGTACTGACGCCGGCTCTGCTATCATATCCTCAAAGCTCACCTAGAGGCAGAATCATAATCTTGGGGTGATTGTTTATAGACAGACAGTTTGTTTTTGACACTCAAAGGAAAATATAGATAAACTGCAGTCAATGACATGACCACCAGAGGGCAGTGCAAGTATACAAAAAACAACTTGGACATGCCACATGTCTATAGAAATATAATACTCTTCAGATTTGTTTGATCGTTTAAGTAATTATGTTTGATTAATTGGGTTAAGACAGATAATCTGATTGAAAAAACAGCACCTTATATCAAGCTTGTGACAGTGTTACCCGTTTCAGTGTACAATCCTGAAAGCACAAAGAACTAATTCATTAAGTCATTCAAATTGACAAACATGTATTAACACAAAACAAATGTTGTCTGGTTAGCAGTTAGCTCCTGTTTTTATGGGTTGATGCATTGATGTGAGGTTGTGTGAAATACCTTCAAACACTCGTTGACTCCTCAAGGGTCTCTCTCATTCAGGAGGGGCTTGGTGTCACTAAGATCCACTAACGGGGACACAGCTTCCACCTCATCCATCCTGTCCCCCAGTTCAGCCTTCCATAGCAGCTGAGGCTCCTCATGTTCCTCATACAGGTCTGCATCAAGGTCTTCATCATCAGTGTCTCCCAGGTCAATATTTGTCTCCACTGGATCTGTCTTTCTCATCATGGTGCCTTTAAAAGGGAACAACTACTGTTTTTAGAATGAATTTCAATTAAATACAACAATTATTCAAATATGGGAGTGTAGAGAGTAAGAGGACCAGAAAGAGTCACTCTGCCTACACACATACCTACACACTCACACCACACTGTCAAACGGTGACACTTTCAGACAGAGGATGGCCACCAGGCTGTTCACATGGGTGTGGCTAGCAGCAACGGGTTATATTGGGAAAGTGAGACTGGCTTGGTTGGAATTTTCAAAGGGGCTTTGGTGTGTGGATAATTTCCTCATACCCAGGGAGAGAGGAGAGGGGAGAGGGAGAAGGTAAGGGGAGAGGGGAGAGACACTCCCTGCTGCAGGATATAAATACCCAGAGAGAGGACTATATACAGACTGCTCCTATGATCATACAGTGATCTATCCTGCCCATCTGATCCAATAGAGACAACTCAGATTGGGAACTCTGCAGGATACTTTTTTAAACTCTCCACTTGATATGAAAAGGAGAATGTGGAACGTTTCCTACAGTAGGACTAAACTGTGATATGAATGTCATAGTGATATGGCAACATGATCTCACAAACACATTTCAATACGGACACCAAAAATAGATAGGTTACTCATTGTTGTGATATCATTGACTTGGTGATGATTAGCCTGCCATGCACTCTTATGTGGCTTATTAGAAGTAGTAACTTTATCTGGCCCAGGTCCCACAGGAACGTAATGCAAACCAGTCCAGGGTCGTATTCATTAGTGCACACTGTAGAAAAATGCTTTGCAACGGAAAATGAAAACAATTATTCTTAATTGACAAGTTCAGATATTTCCTCCCTTCCTCCAAAACTTAGATTGTTGACAAAATGTAAACTATATTTAGACTCCAATGTTTATTGAAAACATAAATGCATTTGCGCAATGATCACTTGTTGTCTCTCAAATAAATCATTTTATTTGATGTTTAGGAATTTTTTCCATCTTAGCATTGACATGAAATCAGTCAAAACACCTCAAAACAAAAACAAGATACAACTGTCTGAAAAGAGCCATTACGATTCCCCACATGGCAGTTTCTTGTCATTGTTGCTAGCTATCTGGCCATTCAGAATCAAATCAAATTGTATTAGTCACATACATATTTAGCAGATGTTATTGCAGATGTAGTGAAATGCTTGAGTCACACCAACACATGGACTTCTGCCCCATTGAAGCATGCGCATCATTTTCGAGATGTCAGTTAATCTATCTATAATACTCATCAAAGGACATTGGTGGCACCTTTATTGTGGAGGACGAGCTTGTGGGAATGGCTGGAATGGAATGAGTGGAATGGTATCAAATGCTGTACTTCAAACACATGGGAACCATGTGTTTGAAGCCATTCCATTTACTCTGTACCAACCATTATTATGGTTCTGTCCTCTCCTCAGCAGCCTCCTGTGCCACCCATACTCAGAAGAAGAAGAGGGTCAACTAAGCTGTGTAAAGGCTGCAAAAAATGGAGACAAGTGGAAAGGGGAGAAGGTAAGGAACTTGTCTGCATTAAAGACCAAAATTGGCTAAAGAAAATTGTGATAAATAAAAAAGTATACCAGGACCAAGAAATTGACAGCTGCACCATACAGGTTACAAAATAATTGGGAGGAGATTTCAATGTACTTATTCCATGGCACATGATTTATGAACTGGTAAACAAAACGTAGCCGGATTCAAAATGTTTTTCAATATAAATTATAATATCAAATTCTTGCAACCAATAAAATGTTATATATATTGGAGATACAACCATCTCAGCTCTGCAGATTTTGCTGCGAAGAGACAGAATTAGTGGATTACTTGTTTTGGTACTGCCCATATGTAGATTGATTTTGGTCGCAGGTTCACAATTTGAAAAAATGCAAAATTTACTCGGAGATAACTCTGCAAATAGCACTGCTGGGTGATTTGAAAAGTCAGAGTCAATTGATCGATGATATAGTAATAGTTCGGGTTGCTGGCCCTCTAGGCAGAGTTGCAAAGAAAAAGCCATATCTAAGACTGGCCAATAAAAATAAAAACTAAGATGGGCAAAAGAACACAGACACTGGACAGAGGAACTCTGCCTAAAAGGGCAGCATCCCAGAGTCGCCTCTTCACTATTGATTTTATCACCCTGTTCCAGGAGAATGTTCCTGCAATTCTTCAGGATTGGTGGGTCATTGAGACTGGTGTTTTGTGGGTACTATTTAATGACAGTTGAGGACTTGTTGAGGACTTGTGAGGCGTCTGTTTCTCAAACTAGACACTCTAATGTACTTGCCCTCTTGCTCAGTTGTGCACCGGGGCCTCCCACTCCTCTTTGTATTGGTTAGGGCCAGTTTGCGCTGTTCTGTGAAGGGAGTAGTACACAGCATTGTATGAGATCTTCAGTTTCCTGGCAATTTCTCGCATGGACTAGCCTTCATTTCTCTGAAAAATAATAGACTGACAAGTTTCAGAAGAAAGGTCTTTGTTTCTAGCGATATTGAGCCTGTAATTGAACCCACAAATGCTTATGCTCTAGATACTCAACTCGTCTAAAGAAGGCCAGGTTATTGCTTCTTTAATGAGCACAACAGTTTTCAGCTGTGCTAACATAATTGCAAAAGGGTTTTCTAATGATCAATTAGCCTTTTAAAATGATAAACTTGGATTAGCTAACACAATGTGCCGTCGGAACACAGGGGTGATGGTTGCTGATAATGTGTCTCTGTACACCTATGTAGATATTCCATAAAAAATCTGCCATTCCCAGCTACAATAGTCATTTAAAATATTAACAATGTCTACACTGTATTTCTTATCAATTTGATGATATTTTAACAGAAAATGTGCTTTTCTTTCAAAAACATGGACATTTCTAAGTGACTCAAACTTTTGAATGGTAGTGTATATTTACAAAAATATATTTATGGGGGATTGGAAATTATGCAGACAAGTACATTGATAGAAGCCACAATCTATCTGCAATATTCCATCTGATCTACCCCCCCCCCCCCCCCCCCAAAAAAAAGATGTCTACAGGCTGCAGCCCAATAGCGCTCCCAGCTCCAGACCAGACGTCCCATAGACATGCTGTACATTGTGGAAGTGAGAGATTTTCTAGGTCTTATAGTAGACTTGCAGTAATACCCATTGCTGTGAGTGAGGTATTGTGTCTGTTAGGGATGATGCGAATTTTCACAGCTTTTTGTTAGAAATCGCGCAAAATTTCAAAGTCCTGCTACTCATGCCAGGAATATAGTATATGCATATGATAAGTATGTGTGTATAGAAAATACTCTGAAGTCTCTAAGTCTACTGGTTAAACCATGTCTGTGGCTATAACAGAACGTGTTTAGGAGTAAAAATCCCTCTGAAAACTGTTCACCAAAAACACACAAAAAAATATTCATCTGCCAGTCAATGTATTGTTTAAGGCGAGAGAAAATAGATGAGGATCCGATTAGAATCCCTACAGCTTCCACACGATGTCGCCAGTACTGGCATTTCATGGCTGGTTTATCCTTGGTGAGGTGACGTATAGCCACTTCCTGTCTTGGGGCGCACCGGAGGATGTTATGAAAGTGAAAACATGGACGATGATTTCAAGACTTGCTGCTATCGAATACAGATCGCTCCTTGATCAATTTGATAGATTATTAATGTTTATTAATAGCTACAGTTGGTTTAGAAAAGTAGTTTGAAGTGATTTGTAAAAGTTTATAGGCAACTTTTTTCATTTTAAAAAGTGACGTTGCGTCTTGTAAAGGTGAATTTTCCTGGATCAGACTGGCCTTCATAAAATGACATTTTGGCTATACAATGACGGATTTAATCTGGAAAAAGACCCAATTGTGATGTTTATGGGACATATAGGAGTGCCAACAAAGAAGCTCGTCAAAGGTAATGAATGTTTTATATTTTATTTCTGCGTTTTGTGTAGCGCCGGCTACCGCAAAATCTTTTGTTTAGGTCTCGTTCAGGTATTTTGGGGGGTGCATGCTATCAGATAATAGCTTCTCATGCTTTCGCCGAAAAGCATTTAACAAATCTGACTTGGTGGCTAGATTCACAACGAGTGTAGCTTTAATTCAGTACCTTGCATGTTTGTTTTAATGAAAGTTTGAGTTTTATCGAAAACTATAGGTGGCGCTCTGAAATTTCCACTGATTGATGTTCCTGCACAGGAACTCAATTCCGCATCATCCCTAAGAGGACCATCAGTACTGTATGAACATGTCCATGCTTTCCCAGCTGCCCATGGATACCATGCATATCTCTGGCTATTGATGTGGTGAGGAAATCACAAGTTAAGCAGGTGATGATGTGTGGTCAAGAGAAGACAAGAAAGGTCTAAACTTTTTCAGATTCCGAAGCCTCAGCATCATAAGTAGGCTATTGTGACCTGACCAGCAAAAACTCCATTGGCTATAATAAGGGTTTAGGGGCCAGAGTTATTCTTGTTCAGGTTACATGGCCACAGAAAAACTCCTTGCCCTAAACATAACCCTAACCCTAGCTTCATGTCCACATGCCAGTTCAACCCTAATCCTAAAATGTACCCTAATCCTAACCCTTACCCTAGCTTCATGTCCACATGCCAGTTCAACCCTAATCCTAAAATGTACCCTATAATCCTAACCCTTACCTTAGCTTCATGTCCACATGCCAGTTCAACCGTAACCCTTACCCTAGCTTCATATCAACATGCCAGTTCAACAATAACCCTAACCCTAACACTTACCCTAATCCTTACCCTAGCTTGATATCCACAGCCAGGTTCAACCCTAACCCTAGACTCAACTCGGTTTTGTTTGCCTTTAATTGTGTGACTTGTTCTATTTCTGTACATTTGTGCAACTATATATGTTGATGGGTCTGAGACTAGAAAAAATGCTTTAATTGAGAAGTAGACTTTGGTCTGAAGCCAAAAGGAAAGAAAATTCATATGAGCACCTCAATGCCTACTTCACCCATGCTCTACCAAGGTTTTCCAGCAAACAGCTTTGACCTACTACAGAAGCTGTTGGTATATTGTACTTCAAACAACGCGTAGGCAAGTTGCTTAGGATTCAAACCTTCTCAAACAGCCTAATACTCTCAGAGGAGGTGCTGCCACAATAATGTGATTTGTACTGCATACAAGGTAAGGGATTGGACTCACCACACTAAGACATTAACCCATTCCACTACCATTTCAAGCTTTTTTTATTATATGAAATCAAGCTTTGCTTATATACTTACAAGACCATCAGGCTTAATTTAGTAAGTAGTTTTGTCTTGTAGTAATGTGGTGCCTGCCTGTATTTCCTTAAATATTTATTTTAGCAATATATTTAGTTGCCCAACATAACAACAGGTGCTGGAGTGTTAAACGCAGTCACTCAAATAGAGTATGTCTGCATTCCTGATTTCTGTCACCGTTAGCTTACCTGTGTAAAATTGACATAAGCTCAGAACAACATGTATTATCAATTGCTGTGCTGATCAATGGCAGTGCATTACCTCTGAATATGTAGTCCAAAGTTATGTTCGTATTTGTATTTCTTTTCGCAATGAAGATGGTGACGCTACAATTACACAGAGTTGTTCCACATTTTCTTACATTACAGCCTTATTCTAAAATTGATTAAACACTTTTTTTGTCATAAATCTACCCACAGTAGCCCAAAATGACAAAGAAAAAACAGGTTTTTAGATTTTATTTTGCAAATTTATACAGAATTTAAAAAATGGTTATGTGCTTATGGTTCTTATCTGCACCTTTGCCCCAGTCAAAGGTCCTGAGCGCTCTGGAGCAGGTTTTCACCAAGGATCTCTGTACTTTCCTCCATTCATCTTTCACTCGATACGGACTAGTCTCCCAGTCCCTGCCGCTGAAAAACATCCCCACAGCATGATGCTGCCACCACCATGCTTCACCATGGGGATGGTGCCAGGTTTCCTCCAGATGTGACACTTGATATTCAGGCCAAAGTGTTCAATTTTGGTTTCATCAGACCAGAGAATCTTGTTTTTCAAGGTCTGACAGGCTCCAAGTAGGCTGTCATGTGCCTTTTACTGAGGAGTGGTAGAGATGGTTGTCTTTCTGGAAGGTTCTCCCATCTCAACAGAGGAACTCTGGACCTCTGTCAGAGTGACTATCGGGTTCCTGGTCACCTCCATGACCAAAGGCCCTTCTCCCCCAATCTACCACAGGTGGACTCCAATCAAGTTGTGGAAACATCTCAAGGATGATCAATGGAAACAGGATGCATCTAAGCTCAATTTCTCAATTTCTATTAGCAAAGGGTCTGAATACTTATGTACATAAGGTTTTTCTGTTTTTATTTTTAACAGATTTCCCAAAATTTCTCAAAACCTGCATTTGCTTTGTCGTTATGGGATGTGTTGTGTAGATTTTTGAGTTTTTTTATTTGGATTTAATCCAGTTTAGAGTAAGGCTTTAACGTAACAAAATGTGGAAAAAGTCAAGGGGTCCAAATACTTTCCGAATGCACTGTATGTTGGTAGCCAGTCTATAATAGCAATAAAGCATCTCAGGTTTTGTGATATATGGCCAATATACCACAGCTAAGGGCTGTATCCAGTCATGCGTTAGGTAAGAACAGCCATTAGCCACACCCCCTTTGGCCTTATTGCTTGAATATAATATAACGCAACAGTAAATTTAAAAACCTGACATTCTACAGTATGATTTTATGGACAGTAGCATTCACTGACTGCACACAAAATGTTAACATCAGACTGAAGTCCATTCACAGACTAATCTCATTGATTTTCCACATCTGATCAGACACCAATTAACCATCACTAGTCACCATGGTGTCCAAGGTTATAGGTTCACCGATGATGACAACAACAATCAGAAGCTGAGGAGCAAATATACACCATTTTACGTACTGTTCCTAGAAATGTTGCATCTAAGAGGCACTATATTTATTTAGAAACTGCATTGTTCCATTTGTGGGAATGTGAACTTGAGATTGTTGTTTCAAAACTGTAGAGAAACTGTACCAAAATATGGTGGTTGGAATGTGTAATTGTGTCTGACCTGTGCTTCATGTTATGTCCAACTGTAATTCAAAGTATCTTCACCAAATAAATATCACATATCTTTTCCACAATTACTCAGTAATGACTTAAATCAGTGGAGAGGAGGGTAGGGTTTTTCTTCCATTAAAAGTTAAGATTGTACAAAGAGTGTCTTTGAGTTAACATTTCGGACTGCTCCAGACTCTGGGTTACTATGGCAACTCGAGAGCTTTCTTTTCAGGAACCGGCTCATCTCTGACTGTGATCAAGTACTGAATGTCATCTTTTCTTCACATCTCAAACATTAATATACCACCTGGTGTATAGAGAGACTGGATTAACTACAGTTAATAAGAACATTGCCATGGTGTGGGATTACATGAAAGTTCAGCTATATAATGGTAGGATGACTTTGGAAATAAGAGTTGCACCCTGTCATCTTGTCATGTATGTTTTTATTTAGGAACCTAAAATAAAATATGATACAATTCAGCTTATTGATATTGCATTTAAGGGTTATGTAGAGCTCAAAGTAATGGAACAATGCAATAATTGCTAGGTGGGCTTCAGAGGAAGTAGAGACCAGGGCTCATTTGTTGTCTACTAATTACACTTATCATGATGTTGGACCGCCCATATGACCAATAAAAACACTTCAAAAAGGACTTGATGTTAAACTGGGTCATAGTAAAAAGGGTAGTGGGTGTGTCATGTACTCCACTATCAATGTTCCAAGGGGATTATAGAACTAGATAGAGATAGAGACACAGTATGTATGTATGTTTGTATTTATGTATTCATTCATTCATTCATTAGATTCAAGGACTCCAACCCAAGAAACCTAGTATTGTCCACTATCAGGTTTATAAAGGAGGTACTACATTTAGAGATACAACAATATTTGACAGATAATACAGATAATATGCATCTATCACTTTGATACCAGAAACACGCATTCAATTCAAGGACTCCAACCCTTGATATTCTCCACAAGGCTTTTCTCCCTCTGTGCTGAGAGTCAGACCCTGCCAGACACTGTCATCTATTATCTATTGTCATCTATTATCTGGGTCCAAACATCTGAGAGCCTTTCATCTTTACTTTACATCTCCCCACTTGTTTATCTCTGGACTGGAGTTAAATAAGCTTTTATCTGGTTCCCTGTCATAGAGTTGTACATGTTTCACCACCATGGACAGCTCCCCAACTCTCTATACCTTCAACAGGGTAATAGTGATGATCAGTGTGGCTGTACAACTGTTCAGGTGTTATCCTATGGTTCACTGTATCCATATTATCTTACTACCTTGTTGATTTTTTACTTTGAGAAAATAAGTATGAAAGGAAATAATAGGCACTGAAAGCTTTAGCTTTGTAATTGGTTTATGTTAAATATTTGATATTTAACGTGTGTTTATGGGAAATTAACATTTAACATTAACATTTAAGTCATTTAGCAGACGCTCTTATGAATGAAAAAGATTATTGGAATTCTGTGTTGCGTAATGCAATGTTGGTATCTGCACATTACATTTGAGTAATTTAGCATACGCTCTTGTCCAGTGTGACTTACAATTAGTGCATTTATCTTAAGATAGACATTTAGGTGAGACAAAATACAACATCACAATTGTATCAGATATATTTTCCCCTTAACAAAGTATTTATCAGCAAAGTCGGTGCTAATAGGAAAAGACAAGTGGCTTTTTTAAATGTATTTTCTTTCCATCTAAAACACAAATTAGCTTTCATCATGATCATGATTAAGTAAAACATTGTAAAGTTGGACCTGTAGTTGAGCAGGTTGAGAGATTCAAGTTCCCTGGCGTCCACATCACCAACGAACTGTCATGGTCCAAACACACCAAGACAGTCGTGAAGAGGGCACGACAACGTCTATTCAGGAGATTGAAAAAATGTGGCATATGTCCTCATATCCTCAAATAGTTCTACAGCTGCACCATCAAGAGCATTGGTTGCATCACCGTCTGGTTTGGCAACTGCTCGGCCTCTGACCGCAAGGCACTACAGAGGGTAGTGGGTACGGCCCAGTACATCACTTGAGCCAAGCTTCCTGTCTTCCAAGACCTCGGCAAGTGGTACCGGAGTGCTCATTCTAGGTCCAAAAGGCTTCTTAACAGCTTCTACCCCCAAGCCATAAGACTCCTGAACAGCTAAACCCCCCCCCCATTTTAGCACTGTTACTACTCTCTGTTTATTATCTAGAAATAGTCACTTTACCTCTACCTACATGTACATATTACCTCAATTACCTCGACTAACCTGTGCCCGTGCACATTGACTCTGTACTGGTACCCCCTGTATATACAATTGAAGTCGGAAGTTTACGTACACCTTAGCCAAATACATTTAAACTCAGTTTTTCACAATTCCTGACATTTAATCCAAGTAAAAAATACATGTCGTAGGTCAGTTAGGATCACCACTTTATTTTAAGAATATGAAATGTCAGAACAATAATAGAGAGAATGATTTATTTCAGTTGTATTTCTTTCATCACATTCCCAGTGGGTCAGAAGTTTGCATACACTCAATTAGTATTTGGTAGCATTGCCTTTAAATTGTTTAACTTGGGTCAAAAGTTTCAGACAGCATTCCACAAGCTTCCCACAATAAGTTGGGTGAAGTTTGGCCCATTCCTCCTGACAAAGCTGGTGTAACTGAGTCAGGTTTGTAGGCCTCCTTGCTCGCACATGCTTTTTCAGTTCTGCCCACACATTGAGGTCAGGGCTTTGTGATGGCCAATCCAATACCTTGACTTTGTTGTCTTTAAGCCATTTTGCCATAACTTTGGAAGTATGCTTGGGGTCATTGTCCATTTGGAGACCCATTTGCGACCAAGCTTTAACTTCCTGACTGATGTCCTGAGATGTTGCATCAATATATCCACATAATTTTAATCCCTCATGATGCCATCTATTTTGAGAAGTGCACCAGTCCCACCTGCAGCAAAGCACCCACACAACATGAAACTGCCACCCCCGTGCTTCATGGTTGGGATGGTGTTTTTCGGCTTGCAAGCCTCCCCTTCTTCCTCAAAACGTAACGATGGTCATTATGGCCAAACAGTTATATTTTTGTTTCATCAGACCAGAGGACATTTCTCCAAAAAGTATGATCTTTGTCACCATGTGGAGTTGCAAACCGTAGTCTGGCTTTTTTATGTCGGTTTTGGAGCAGTGGCTTCTTCCTTGCTGAGCGGCCTTTCAGGTTATGTCGATATAGGGCTTGTTTTACTGTGGATATAGATACTTTTGTACCTGTTTTCTCCAGCATCTTCACAAGGTCCTTTGCTGTTGTTCTGGGATTGATTTGCACTTTTCGCACCCAAGTATGTTAATCTCTAGGAGACAGAACGCATCTCCTTCCTGAGCGGTATGACAGGCTGCGTGGTCCCATGGTGTTTATACTTGCGTACTATTGTTTGTACAGATGAACGTTGTACCTTCAGGCATTTGGAAATTGCTCCCAATGATAAACCAGACTTGTGGAGGTTCTACAATGTATTTTCTGAGGTCTTGGCTGATTTATTTAGATTTTCCCATGATGTCAAGCAAAGAGGCACTGAGTTTGAAGGTCGGCCTTGAAATACATCCACAGGTACACGTCCAATTGACTCAAATTATGTCAATTAGCCTACCAGAAGCTTCTAAAGCCATGACGTCATTTTACGGAATTTTACAATCTGTTTAAAGGCACAGTCAACTTAGTGTATGTACACTTCTGACCCACTGGAATTGTGATACAGTGAATTATAAGTGAAATAAACCTGTAAACCATTTTTGGAAAAATGACTTGTGTCATGCACAAAGTAGATGTCCTAACCGACTTCCAAATATATTGTTTGTTAACAAGAAATTTGTGGAGTGGTTGAAAAACGATTTTTAATGACTCCATCCTAGATGTAAACTTCCGACTTCAACTGTAGCCTTACTGTTATTTTATTGCTGCTCTTGAACTATTAAAAAATATATATATATTTATTGTTTACTTCATATTTTTTTAGTAAATACTTTCTTAACAATAATTTTTTCCTAAAACTGCATTGTTGGTTAAGGGCTTTCACTTTAAGGGCTACACCTGTTGTATTCGGCGCATGACAAATAACATTTGATTTG